>NC_091117.1:105185000-105495000 GCF_040183065.1 Periplaneta americana
ACTATTATGGCCTATACATAGCATTCCAGTTATGATTAAGAATTAAAGAATGAATAATCAAAGCAGAATGGGTTGTTTTTATTGCACACTTTTTCCTCTATTTATTATATTTACAATTACAGTATAATATAAACAACATTAGGCTTAATTCATTTCCTGATTTATTTAGGTAACTTTCTTCTAGCATGTATTTCTGCCTGAGATAAGCGGTTGTCAAACTGCCAACAATAGCTACAACCTAATTTTAGCATGTAACAAGTCTCACTTGAGCATAAATAGTAAGTTTCCTTCAACAATAATTCTGGTTTCCGTATATTTTATCAGTGGACAGAAAATTTACAACAAGAAATTGTGACATTTGTCCTTTTTCGAAGTTCTCGTAAGATTTTTTTCATTGATTTACATGCAGTTCACGAGTGCGACATAGTGAAGCAAGATGGCGGCTGAACGCAAGGTTAAACTTCAGTAGCAAGAGCAGCATTGCCGGTATGTGCAAGCTACCAAGTGTTTCGTTGAGGTAGGAAAGAGAACCGGTACCGATACCTGTTATGAATTTACAATTCATGGAATCCATAAGAAGAGAAACGTTAGTTATTTGTCTAATGTAATTGAAGAGTTTTTTGGAAAAAAAAAAAAAAAAGCGACCATAGTCCAAAAACATAAATTTTCAGAAGAAACAAAAAACTATCTATACTGTTTTCGCTGTAAGAAAAATCCTAATGTAAACATAAGCACGTTGCTGCCATAACAGTGATTGGCTTCCAATGGATACACTCACATGACGCAGGAAAATATAGTTCGTATTTGGAAGCCATAATCTTGTATTATTTGAGAATAAAAATTGAATTCTAGTTGTTAAATACGATGAAATACATAACTTCACTCATATCTAAAACGATATGTAAAAGAAAAGCTACTTTTATATTTTGTTATGTACTATGAACGCGGATGAATACCAATAGTAATACCGAGATGGTCTGTTCTTGTAACAAGATGATGTCACTTCAGCTCGTAGTTGTTCACGTAAGCACGTGGTACTGAAGTATGGCTTCTGCATCCTCGGTGTGTGTGGTTATTAAACATAAGAGAGGAAACCCTCTCAAAAGCGAAGAAAAACAAATAGTCTTAAATGTATGTAATAAGTTAAGTGAGTTACAGTAATTATAAATTAAATGCTTCCTAAGCAAATGAATGCATAGTAGTGAGGTTAGGCCTACTTGACGAGCAACGGGAATGTTCACATGAAACAGAATGAGCAACAGTAGGCGGGAACACGTACTGAGAATCTATGGCGCCAAACAGCGGCCAATGAAGCCTCACTTCAGTCACGTGCTATTGTTTATATTAGAATTTTTCTTACAGCGAAAAAATTATAGCATGGGTGTTGTTGACACTTCAAGTATGAAATTCATCATGCTATTTCTTAAGGTGTTGTAGAAATTTGGGAAAATTGAAGTATATTAAATATTTGTTACTTAAATTGCCTCATAGAAATACATTGTGTAAATGCAGGTAACTGTGGACAATGGTTGTTTTAAGAAAAAATATTCTGTTGTGGCGGAAGTGTGCCTCTCCTTTAATCTTCTTTTTCTTTATTATATCCTGTTTCTTCTCCTGTCGTTGCTTACGTTTCTTCCATGGCATTACTTCTGCACCTAAAGATGACTCCATAACTAATAGAACAATTTATGTGCCAAAGTATTTTTCTCAGAGGTGGTTTTTGCCACGTATGTAAAAAGCAGTACTACCAGTCTATTACAGTTTAAAATTGTATGGATAAAATAATGTTTCAAGATGATATGAATGAGATATTTATAAATGCTACCATCGTCCTGGACAATGGCTGTGTTCATAAAAAAAATGTCTTTGCACTATGGCACAATGTTCAAAAACGTATAAATACGTCTATAATGTCTCTCTCCATTTAAAATTTCGTGGATCAATAACTACCCAACCGTTACCTACATTTCGGACATGGGTTTATCAGATTAATTGGATGTAGATTAACCTAAACTACATTATCCTAAAGTATTTTACATTCCTTCTGATACACCCTGTGTAGATAAAAACGTATTATGTTCAAAACATTCCCTTTAATTTCGTGAAACATAATTTTTTCAAATTCCTGTAGATAAATGTGAAACATTGTAACAACTACTGTAATTGTTATTTTTTAAAGCTTGTCCAGTTTACAAGTAATACAGTTTTTCGTCATTCCTGTAAAAATTGTTTCTTGGACATAATACGATTTGAAACGATGCTCCTCATACTATGTCCCGATGCCGAAACTCTGATTATCCGGCGAGAAGGGTCAGTTGAGTTTCCTCAGCAAAACCGAAAGGATCATCTTGATTCCCAGACTCGACCTGTATTGTGTTGTGAGCTTGTGGTGCAAATCTAATAGTAAGTATTCGTAGTGAAACTAGATTAGTGCAGATTAGTGCACAGGGACTGTTTGTTATTAGGATATCACACCGACCGGCCTGCCGGCCGGCGCGGCTCTGGCGTGCAGGGAAGGCGGATCGGACGCATGTTCTGGCACGATACAGGTGTAGATATGTCCTAAATTATTCCACTTAGAGGCAGGGCGTCAGGTTGATTTGTGACCTCGGAAACGAGAAGGGAGAAAAAAGCTATTATTTATTAGCAGCCAGTTATTATTATTAAGGTTGAATGTCTGTTTGTAATGCACGAGGCTCTGACCCTTACTGCAAGCTGGAGATAGAGTGTGGAGATATATGACGCTTTGTGTGTGGTATTACTGACTGCTAATTAAATTTGTGCTGCGAGCAAGTATCGATATATCTTTTTTTCCGAGTCTTATCGACACTCGATTCAGATTTAGTGATTCACAGGTTATAACACCGTTTTCAATTCTTGTACTCATCTTCTGTTATAATTGCTTCCTGAGAGAAACGCCTTTCGAGCGTTCGACTGGAGTTGAGATTTGTCCGGTGTGGAAAAAGGTGCCGTTCCGGACATTTGCTTTTTACCTGATACTTTCAGCTTTGCGATGATAATTTTAAAAGTGAAAGCACATACTAGTCTCAGTGCATAGACTGTAATTTATTTCGCATTGTTATAGAGAGTGTTACAGAAATATGTGTGCACACAGGTAGGCCTACATTCAACGAGACGTGTCACGACCGCATAACATCCGGGAAACATGGTTTGTGCAGAGAACACGAGGAACGAGGGCGATTAACATCTCTGCTGTTTCAGAGGACTAATAAAGGATAAAGCTCACGTGCTTAGATATCCCTGAAGAATTGTAAAACTGTTGCGGAATTTCTCTCGGAAGCAACATGTTTTTCATTCTTGATTGCACATTTTTACACTGGTACATCAGTAATGACCTGTTACATTTGAATCCTATAGATTCAAAATCCTCTATATCCACTTTCACAAATTAAAGGGTTTTGACAGTAACTGGTGGCAAATAGAGGAAATTTTCAACCTAACAGTGACTTTTAACAAACCTTTTCTTTTAAATTCAGTGACCTTTTTTAATTGAAGGGTTCAGAGTCATAGTGGGCCAAGCACCATATATTAAAAACATGGGTTAAAATTAAGTGATTATCATAATTCAGTGAAACATATAGTAAGTATGAACATTAAAACTAAAAGATATGCCAATCTTCATTAAACTATGGTATTCATTGAACTTTAACTCTTGATATTCCTGTTTTTAATAAATGGCGCTTGGCCCAGTATGGCTCTGAACCCTTCAATTCAAACTGTATAAATCATTAGAATTCATTCTTAGCAACCAATATGTGGGCATAACTCAATTATGAACAAAATGGGCTTTAGGGGGTTTTTAATCATTCATTCATTTCTAAAATTAATAACCTTTTAATTTACTGCTGTGGAGTAAGGGTTAGCATAATTACCTGACCACGAAACGAGCGGCCTCTGGTTTAAATCCTGGTTGGGACAAGTTACTTGACTGAAGTTTTCCGGAGTTTTCCCTCGACCGATTTAGAGTAAATGCTGTGTTGCTTTTGGTGCTGAACCTTGGACTCAATTCGCTTGCATTGTCGTCATCACACTCAGACGCTACATAACCATCGTACAGTTTCTACCTAAAGTTTGAGACTCCTTTAAAAAAGATGTTTCACTCCTGTCCTTATACTTACGTGAAACCCTCTGATGTTTATACAGGATTTTTTTTATTGAAATCTATCTTTAGAACTAGGGATTATGTAACAATATTTTCTTAGAAAAAATTAATTAGGCTATTCTAGAATGGGTGTGCTTATATCAATTAATTTTGGGATAGCGTTAGACGTATCTAAAATAAGTCTTGTGTAATTATTGCTTTTTTTCTTTAAAAATTTCTGACAGCTCGTTCACGCATTCTAATACAGATTTCTTTAGGAAGAATTTTCATTTTATTAAATTCTCTTGAGTTTGATCTTCGCAGAAAATTGTCTCGGGACCACCACTGCCACTTACATCGTAACATTGGGAATTGTTAACACTGGCCACTCAGCTTATTCCCTCCATTTTTATTAATTTTCTGTGGAGTTTTCTGCAAGTGTGCAAAAATTAGATTTCTTTCTAAAAAAACTGAAAATGGGTCGAAATTCAGTGAGCGCGGACGTGAAGTTGCAAATTATTTAAATTGTGGAAGAATTACTTGAGATATGTCTAACTCTAATGCATTGATCTACGTACACCCACTCTGAAGTGATTAATTTTTGCTACAAGAATGTAATTTTTCAATAAATTTTCAAGCCACCGGCGAAACTGAGTCGGCTGAGGCGCTTGCCTGCCGACCCGGAGTTGTGCTCGGGCGTGGATCGTATTCTCGCTTGGGCTGATTAACTGGTTGGGTTTTTCCGAGGTTTTCCCCAACCGTAAAGCGAATGTCAGGTAATCTATGACGAATCCTCGGCCTCATCTCGCTATCACCAATCCCATCGATGCTTAATAGCCTAGTAGTTGATACAGCATAATTAAATAACCAATTAAAAATACGCAAATCAAGCTCTCAGGTATAACTCCTTGTAAAGTTGATTTGAACAATTTCGAGGGAAAAATTGTTCCGTGGCCGGGCATCGAACCCGGGACCCTTGGTTAAACGTACCAACGCTCCACAAACTGAGCCACCCGGGAACTCTGCCAGACACCGATCCAATTTTTCCCTCTATATCCACAGACCTCAAAGTGGGCTGACAACCGTCAAGCAACCAACATTGAGTGCACACTAACTCTGTGTGACTTAAATTGTGGTTTTCTGTTAACGCACAGTGACGTGTATTATGCAAATAAAGCTCTCAGGTATAACTCCCTGTAAAGTTGATTTGAACAGTTTTTTCCTCGAAATTGTTCAATTAAAAATAGTTTTCATAACATAAAAATTGATATATAATCCGCAGTTTTGGAAAGTAGAGAGATTGAGGTTGCAGTAAAAAAACTTCACTTTTCACAGTCATTTGTCCCTGTATAAACATCAGGGGGTTTCACATAGGTATAAGAACATGAGTATAACATCTCTTTTGATGGGATGTCCTCAAACTTTTGACAGAAATTGTAGTTGATAAAACGTGTAAAACAACCAATTGAAACAACTTTTTAACTTTATTGTATTAATATTGAAACTATTATTATGTTTTAATTTAATGTCTAGTTTCGGAGGAATACTCTAGCAATCTGAAGATGGCGTACATTCCCGCCGAAAGTAAACATTAAGGTATGGTAATAGTCTTTATATATTAACGCTCTAAAGATAAAAAGTTGTTGATTTAACATATTTAACAGATCATGTTTTGTTCTATTGGAATCGCTGCAAGAAGTTATAATTTATAATCGGCCATTGGTTATAATAACAACTTTGTGGTACAGCAGAAATTTTGGACCCAAAATTTATAATGCATTAATTAGAGCTTACCCTGAGCTAAGTACACTTAACACACATAGATTTAAGAAACAAATCAGATTAATTATTTAATTGTTTAAGCTAATTGAGTTAAAAATTGATACTCTAATGTTCATGTACTTTTGTATTTTCTATTTGTATATAGATCCTATTATTACATGCTGTATGTATTTTACCACATATTAATGTTATTGTGCTCAATTAACTCTCTTAATTTTGTGATATATTTTGTATAACTGATCTGAACTGCGCCCGAGCACGAGCTTCAGCTCTTTCGGGCTGCAATGCCTAATGTAGCCCAAATGTATAGTATTAAATAAATGAAATGAAATGAAATAAATGAAATGACTTAAATGGGAATTCTTGTAGCCTATAATCGTACGGAAGAATTGAATAGCCGCCCAGAACAAGGTTGTAACCAGCAAATAAGAAAGTATTCAAAAATGGGGGAGGAAAAACATTGTACTGTACATACTTTTACTTTATAGAACAAGGTAGACAATTAGACGTGTGTGCTGATTTTAATTCGAGTACAGCATTATACTTGTTCTGGGCGGCAATTCAATTCTTTAAATTGCATATGAAATATTTGTTTTTTTTTTCTCATATAAACCTCTAAATATACAATGTGCTCGTACTACCAGAGGGAGACATTAAAATTTTACTGAAAAACTAGTAAGTTATTTAAGATAAACAACTACTTCACTGTGTTAATATTAAATTGTAGTCAATTGAGATATAATACCGCACACTTTAATATTAACACTAATACACAGTGAAGTAATTGTTTATTTTAAGTAAATAGTTCTTTAGTGATATATAGGCTAAGTTTACTGTTAAAGAATATAATAAATAATGAGGATTAAAATTTTAATTGTCGATAAAAATAATGTCCATTCCATAACAATTAGCAATACTGACTGACTCGTGTTTTATATTAATTATTTATATTAAAAGAAGAAAGGAGGATCGTTGTTATGTGTTGCATTAAACATTAAATAAAAAACTGCATATAAAATACGGAAACTATACACTACATTAGACCAGGGATGCAAAGATGTACTATAATTGTGGCATACGTCACAAGCCGGAACACGTGACTCATCCCTTCCTTTCACTCTTACACGTCATTGGATATGGTAGGGGGAGAGGAAATATGTATTCAGTGTGCTTGCGGACGTCACAGATTCGTAATTCAAGGCCGGGGTATTGTGGACGGGGAACAAACTCTTTCCCTATGCTTCCACCCCTCTCTTCCTCAGTTCTGGAACCCTGCATTAGACACCTGAAGGGCATAAACGTTGTCCCTGGCAGGGAACAATTACTACCTTTCCAGTAGCTGACACCAGATTCCTCAGGAGAGGGGATATCCCTGGCCTTCCTCCGTCAATTCGCACTCTGGGGACTACAAATAAATTTGCGCTCTTTAAACGCATAGCGAGCAAGTAAATACGAATCCCAATGCTCTATTGACTTCGCCGACAGAAGAGGGTGACGTGCTCGATTTCACACTCCGGATGATTTTTATTTCTGAGAGAAATCCGGTACTAAATTTAGCAGAATTCTGAAGTAACTTCGACATGTTCTGGAAGTTATGGCGGGATGAGAAAACTCGCCTTCCCTGGAATTGAATTCAATATCTTCCATTTTGCTGTCTGTCTTTCTGCCGAATTCTCAGTGATTTCATATAGCATAATTAGCTACATGAGAAATAAATTTTTCACAAAAAATATGTAGCCTATATTTTACTTGAAGTTTATCCTTATTTATATTTAAACCAAAAGGAATTTGGAAGTTGGTCGCAGGTAATGTACTTCAGGTAGCAGTTTCAATAATCACTTTTTGAAATAAATGAGGGCCGTTCCAAAACCAATGCACTATATTTTATTTTACAACTTTGTTATTTTCAATAAATATAATCACATTGGCCTACTTTACTAGTAAAACGCTTTAACCTTCTATTTTACACATACCTCGAATGACACAATGTCTATATAATAGGCAATACTTAATAATGAGTCCTAACAAGGACACATTTTCATATCTGTAAACTTTCCTTCAGCATCACTTGTAATATTATTTCGATCTACATTTTTATTTTTACGACATGTAAAAAGTGCATTTGTTATGTAACGGAACATATAGGGCATACATTTCAAAATTAGTTAGTCTCAACTACTAGGCCTTTCTATTTAAAGTTTTTTTTTCCTCCAATGCCACCAGGTTGTCATTCGACATTTCTGGTCTTCTCTTCTGACAATGGCTTATTTGTAACCCACTTCTGAGGCTGGGGCGCCTGGAAGGCGGAGTTACGCTGCCCCGATGATATTATGATAGGGTGATTATGAAGTGCCAGGAGAGGTCTTCAACTTAAGTCTAACCTAATTTCCAGTCCATGGACGAACACAGAAACATTCCCTTTAAGGAAAAGTTCCTGTGTTCTAACTGGAAATGGAACCCGGGACCTCATGAACTGTAGTCAGAAACTCTGACCACTAGACTATGAGGCTGAGACTGGTCATCTGTTTAAAGTAAATTTGCATTAACTAGAAAACTGATTGATTTAGATATAAAGTGGGAAGTTCAAAACCAATATTGATTATATATTAGATATCATTCCCTCACTTACAGCCACTACCATTTTGAAATTTCAAATGGCATCCTATAACTTTTGATATTTAATTTTAAAGATGGGATAAGTCCACATCTACTCATGCTAAAATAAAATATGGATTCCACCCATCCTTTTACGATAACGTAAAAAATTGTAAGAGAAAGCCACAAATAAATCTATTTCCAGTAATCAAGATTCAAGATCCTTTTTATCATGAAACAAGGTGCTGCTATGGACGTAATATATAATAATAATAATAATAATAATAATAATAATAATAATAATAATAATAATAATTATTATTATTATTATTATTACTATTATTATTATTATTATTATTATTATTATTATTATTATTATTATTATTATTATTATTATTATTATTATTATGGTTTATTTAACGACGCTCGCAACTGCAGAGGTTATATCAGCGTCGCCGGTGTGCCGGAATTTTGTCCCGAAGGAGGTCTTTTACATGCCAGTAAATCTATTGACATGAGCCTGTCGCATTTAAACGCACTTAAATGCCATCGACCTGGGCCGGGATCGAACCGCAACCTCGAGCATACAAGGCCAGCGCTATACCAAGTACGCTACCGAGGCCAACTAATAATAATAATAATAATAATAATAATAATAGTAATAATAATAATAATAATAATAATAATAATAATAATAATAATAATAATAATAACAAATATGAAGATTATTTACAGGGAAAAACCTCGCATGTACATTAAAATAATAATATAAAACTTTATAAGTAGGCCTTTGTACATCTTACTTGACTGAATGGATCAGAGGACGAACAATTCTATTGTTGCCTCATAAGTGGTGCCATGTTAGTATCACTTGTGAGGTTCAGATATGTCTTCGGACATTTTAATAAACAACATGTGTCAGAGTATAAACAATAAATATATCTTAAGTCTGATTAGTGTAATAAGTTACTAGTCAGCAATGTATATAATGGAGGGGAAAAGGAACTGGCTACTATACCTTCATGGGATAGTCCTGGCTTAGTCGCCTCATGAGTGACGCTACTGTATATCGGTGTCATTTATGAGGTTCAAACTTGTATTCGGACAGTTGACTAAACAACATACGTGTATAAAATCTATACAATTGAAGTATATTATTAGGAAATTAACACTTATAATTACGATTTTATCATTAGGAAATTAACGCATATAATTGCCATTACATCATTAAGAAATTAACACTTATAATTACCATTAAATCATTACGAAATTAACACTTACAACTACCATTACATCATTAAGAAATTAACACTTATAATTACTATTACATCATTAAGAAATTAACACCTATAATTACCATTACATCATTAAGAAATTAACACATAATTACAACTACATCATTAAGAAATTAACCCTTATAATTACCATTACATCATTAAGAAATTAACACTTATAATTACCATTACATCATTAGGAAATTAACACTTACAATTACCATTACATCATTAAGAAATTAACACTTATAATTACTATTACATCATTCAGAAATTAACACTTATAATTACCATTACATCATTAAGAAATTAACACATAATTAACAACTACATCATTAAGAAATTAGCCCTTATAATTACCATTACATCATTAAGAAATTAACACTTATAACTACCATTACATTATTAAGAAATTAACACTTATAATTACCATTACATCATTACGAAATTAACACTTATAATTTCTATTACATCATTAAGAAATTAATACTTATAATTACCATTACATTATTAAGAAATTAACACTTAAAATTACAACTACATCATTAAGAAATTAACACTTATAATTACCATTACATCATTAAGAAATTAACACTTATAATTACCATTACATCATTAAGAATTAACACTTATAATAACCATTGCATCATTAAGAAATTAACACTTATAATTACTATTACATCATAAAGAAATTAACACTTATAATTACCATTACATCATTAAGAAAATAACACTTATAATTACAGCTACATCATTAAGAATTTAACACTTATAATTACCATTACATCATTAAGAAATTAACACTTATAATTACCATTACATCATTAAGAAATTAACCCTTATAATTACCATTACAGCATTAAAAATTAACACTTATAATTACAACTACATCATTATCAAATAATGGATTTCTTATTATTATATAACGGATTAATAAAGTTTGCTTAAAAACTTTTAATCTACAGTCTGTCCATTCGGTGACAATTTATTAATCATACAAACTGCTAAGCAAATCAAACCACTTTTTGGGTTTGGTTAGCTTATCATGGACTCAATAAGGTAACGGTTTCTCCTAATTGAGTAATGATGCAGCTCAGATCTGTGACTATAATGCCTAATATAATATTACAATACCAAGGTATTTTCTTGAAGGTATAGGTGTTGACAAGACTGATTCGTCGTCGTCGTCGTCTTCTTCTTCTTCTTATTCATCTTCTTCTTCTTCTTTTCCTTAGTTTAACCTCTCCCTTTTAGGTTATTATTACACGACCTACGCCATCCGGGCCTTACAGGGCCGCGACCTGTCGGGAGAGGAATTAATCTATGGATCACATACATACTTTTTTGACCACACAAGGACATGGAGGGCCTCCCCGGACGAGGGATCAGCTCAATGCCAGGGCCACCTCCGATACAACACAAACATTTAAGACATTACACAGTATTCAGACAAGACTAATTCACGTAGTAGAATTCAATAATAGAATACCCTCACATATTTTCCTTATTTTATAGTTGCCCGGCAACAGGGATTGTTCTTGATTGCAGTTGTAGAGAATGAAACTATATAATTATTACAATTAGTGGGCAATTTATTACTTCTGAACCTGTTGGAAAATGATATTAATTCACTTACCACACAATCGTTTATAAATAAAGTCAATGAAGGAGACATGGTGTTGGACGAACAAAATATGCATTTATAACAGGACGGAGGCTCCCCCTTACATACTTAACCTATGCGACAATGGCTGGATAGAACATTTTCCAGAAAATGGATTGGTAGGAGAGATGTTCTAGAATGGACGGCAAGATATCCAGATTTGACACCGCTTGATTTCTACCTAACGTGTGTTCATTTGGAAACGGTTGTTACAGGACTCCGCTGATAAGTCTATTGAAGATAATATAACATGATAACCCAAAATATAGATGAATTACTCAAGAAACATTTCATAAATTCCACGAAGATTTCCAAAATAGGCTGTATTATTGTCTAGTCAATAACGGATAACATTCTGAAAATTTAAATTAATGATATTTTTCCAAAATAATTGTAATACTACCAAAAATAAGTTATTTGTGGCTTTATCTTACAATAATTTATCTCACTCATAAATGGATCGGTGGAATTCACTTTTTTTAACTTAGATAAATGAGGACTCATCCCGCCTGTAAAATAAAATATCAGAAGATAGTGGGTGTCATTTGATATTTCAAAGTAGTGGTTGCTGTGGGTGAGGGGATGAAACCTAATACAAAATTAATATTGGATTTAAGCCTCCCCCTGCATATCTAAATGGACATATTTTGTCTTAAATCAAATTTACTTTAAATAGATAGTTGTTGGGAATTGCTGATTTATAAATCAAAGCCCTGTATAGCTCCATTGTAGCATTGAGAACAATAGAATATTACTGTGCTGTGGGTTTTAATTTCAGTCTATGACTCGGCTCATGTTCAGCACATTGTTAGAATTTGATATTCGCGATTTTATGCCTACCGTATCAACTTCCGAAAATATAAAACCAGGATTTTTGTAGCATACGAGTAGCGGGAACCTCGGTCACATAACACGGCAGTATTCGCATCCCACCAGCAAAAGCTGTCCTTCTGATAGCTCGGTGTTGGAGCGCTGACTTATAATTTCGATTCCCAGCTTTAAATTAAGTGATAGCTTACTTCTGGTGGACCATGCAGAAACTTCATAGACTCAGTAGATAGGCCTATATCTTCTCCAAAACTTTACACCGAATGTATAAAATTTGGCTTTATGCATCAGTGCATCAGTTAATCCGCATTACAGAATATATCTCCAGTGACTTTAACATCCGCTATAGTACAATAGCTACCTTTGTGGATATTGAAAAAGCATACTGGCATACCGGCTTAATAGCAAAATTGATACATATGAAACTACTAGCTGATTTAATCTCTATTAGGCTATATGTTCACTTCTCACAAAACGCACATTAAAAGTTAAAGTTCGTACTTCCTTTATATTAAGAAGAAACATATAAGCAGATGTTCCACAAGGATCAGTGATAAGCTCCAATACTATATTACTGTACTTGTATACTGCAGATATTCCACATCATCATTATACTAATCTGGCAGTATACCCAGACAACAGAGTCATCTATAGTCGTAAAATTAACATGCTCGAAGCTTATAGGGCAATGCAACAACACCTCTCTCTGATTGATAAATGGGCCAAGATATGGAGGATTGAGATAAATAATTCCAAAACAACAGTTCTTATTTTCACAAAATCCTGACCCCCAACTTTCACCACTTTTGCTTCTCCATAATACACCAATAGGCCTAAGCCTATATTATGCATTTACAACGAAGTACTTTGGGGTAATCCTCAACTATCAATTAAATTATTGGCGAGATCATATTCTCAGAAATAAATACATTGCTCTACATCGGCTACATAAACTGATGCCTCTGTTGTTGAGACAGCACTATCTTTACGCTGCAAACTAACTTTGTACAAAGCATACATCCGTACAAAAATCACTTATGGAGCTCCACCTTAGGCATTTGCATCTTCTACCACACGACTTTTACACGACCCAAGTTAAAATGCATGACTATCTTGAGGTACCAACTATCCCACAGTACATCAAAAAACTAATACAGAAGTTTCACTTCACTATAACAGAAAATGATAATGATATGATTTCTAGCCATGAAAATTGTAATCCTGCAATGTATCGTCGTCACAGAATACCAGGATATATTCTAATTGAGTAACCGTGGTAACTGTGAACTATCGCACCTTTGCTTCAGCAGGACACAAAAAATCTAGGAAGGAATTGTCATGGCTGTACACAAGCCGGAAGAATAGTGTCATACTGCAAGATAGAGAACGTCTTCCAGGCAGAACCGTTCGCTGTTGTTTGAGGAGAGTCTGTCTTATATCGTAACTTCCAGGAATCTGCTTGTCATGTCTGCGATATCCCAGGTGCTCAATAGAAACCAGTAAGTTTTCAAATTCATCTCATCCTCAATCCTATCCTTCTTTGTACCGGCTATTGATAGTCTGGCTACGTATAATGACGTGCCTCTTTATTTATTTTCTTAACCTCACAGTCTGAATTAATGTTACTGCACTCGGCTGCTGTTATGCAGCGTTGGAGATGGTGATTGCAGCTACGAACGTGTCATGTTTCCATAGAGGATTTCACGTAGGATCGACTTAGAATTCATCTATATCAGCAATCTCACATTCCCATCCACACAGTTCATATGGGTGGACTTTCCTCCTCTAATCAGGATTCCACTCAATTCGGAGCTGGACTTGGCCATGGCTCCCCGGAATCTGTAGGGTAGGTAGGGGCAAAAGTGCGCACGGAGCAAAGAAACGAATCTAGCTTTTTTTACTACTTCTGAGTGTGATGTGCAGGCTTCGGTCCTGGACACAGAAACGCATGAAGTTCAGAACGCATGGACGATAGTGTTCTGTTGGTCGAGTGGAGTGGGAAATGAAGAGCGCCGTTACTTCGTGTCTCAACATGTAAACAGTCCGTTACAGTACGGCACAAAATATATTTCACCCTGTACAGATGCAGTATATACAGTACATTCTTAGTGTAGACAATAAATGTCTACCATTAAAGTATTAACGTCAATCAGGTGTCCCTATGCCGAAGCCTGTTACACGTACCGCAGCCAAGCAGCAATAGGCCTACACACAACGGTAATACACATTACGGACCAACCTGTGCTGTTGCAGTCGGGTGATTGCACACGGGTCATGACGTCATTTATACTCCGTGTACTCTAAACCTCATACTGGTTACTCTGTGTCCCTAGGACGAAGCCTGGTGATGTGGCAGTCCTGCGTTTCCAGGTGAGAAGTCTTACGGTGGAAAAGTCCGACTTTTTATGTCAGTGATTTGTGCTTTCAACCTTCGGAGATGTGAGATGAGTTACTTTTTTAAACTTTCGATCCAAATATTTACTACGTAATTGATGGCTATCAGTCTGCTATGACAAAATCCCAATGAATTATCAACATCTCATATGTAAGTGCGTAACCTAACTCACGCTTTAAGCTTAGTACTCTGTCTTTTTTATTTACAGTTCTCTTCACAACACTGAAATCCCTGTCACAAGGCAGGTAGATGTGTCCTCTGATGGGAAAGTATTGATGGATTGAATCATATATTCCTTTCGCTACTAATGCCAACATGAGCCGAATGCCACTATGATTTTTGTTCTGGCCAGCGCAGCAATCGGAGAAAAGATAGAAAAAGCCGAATGGTTGGGCTAACATATTCATTGATGTAACTGAGAATGAATGAACACACTTCATTGGGATTCTTTTTTCTATTGCTTCATCGTACAGTATGTGTAAAATATGGCTTTGTTAGATTTTAAATGACGTATATTGAAAATATATTAAGGAAGTTGGCACAAATAGAATGAATCTTGAATGGGTGAGCCGTGCCCGACATCGTAGCTGTTCACCTAGTACGTCACTTCGTCCGACAGAGTGCTCTCAGACGTCATATTATAGATAGCGCTATGAATCCTTTCATTTTCTTATCAAAATTATCCTATGGGCCGGTTGATTACGTCAGACGAGGAGAGAGGGAAAGCGAGTTTACTTGGTTACATGCAGTCTTATGTTACTTCACTCAGGAGCCGGAGGCCGTAGGCATAACATCATTCAGGAGCTGCAGGCCGTAGGGATAACATCACTCAGGAGTCGGAGCCCGTATCGACAGTTTCATTTAGGCAATCGACGTGCACTCGGGACATGGAGCTCGTACTGTATTCTACTTTGGTAACTTAAGTTCATCCTGGTAGATTATTCGAGAATAGTGTGTGTCATTATATTTCACTTGAGTATTTACGGACTATATGGAACCTTGTTTGAAATGAATATATTTTGAGATTTAGCGCGGCATTAAGTTGTATCAGATGTGTAATCATTGGAGTAGGCAAATTTGGGTTGTGATATTCTCATTTTTGGTTGTATGTGTTTGAGATATTGAGGTTGGATCGTGTATGGAAATCACTCGCTGATGATACGTCTTGGGTTAAGTAATTGCGGTTACGTGAAGTGATGTATTGTGATATTGGAGGTTGTATTGTATTAGGGGATTACGTGATGAAGTATAATTTCATTTGTGAGGTTTGATGTTAGGGGACTACGTGGGGAAATATTATTTGATGTGTGAGGTTTTGATTCCAAGACGATTTGGGTGATAGCGTAGTGATTACGATCTTTTGGGCTACATCGTATTTGACGCTGTAATGAACTAGAATAGTATGGGCCTCATTTATCTATTCTAGTATTTCCTACTCCAGTTCGGTTATTATTGGTTTCCACGCCGGTTTTCAGGAATCGAGTGCATTGACTTTCCGTTGCTATTGAAATGATTATTGGTATTTGAAATTATTGTCGGTTACTTATCACATATCGTATCTCTCTCTCTCTCTTGGGCATTGTTTAATTGTAAAGTTCAGAGTGCTATCTGCACGGTTTATGTGAGACATATGTGCAATTGGTAATTTATATAGTGATCAATCATGTGACGCTTCGTACTGGGTAAATTCATTGTGTTATATTGAGTTTATGTGTACGCTGAGTTTGGTTAATCAGATGTTATGTTATCTATGATTGAATGGGCTATGTGTTATGAGTTAGTGTACTGACTGGACGTTCATGTTGAAGTTTATATCTAGTGGAATATTCATATATATATATATTGAGAGAATGTTTTAATGACTAAATGATTAATGGGTCAGGAAGTGATTATTGAGAGATGGGCGTATTAGATTCTATTACGACCTATAAGTATGTTTGCCAAGTGTAGTTAAACTCTCCACGATTCAGTCAATGCTTTTGTACTTATTCAGATTAACTTGTTATATTCACATTCATTTAATTTCATACTTATATGTTATTTCATTTATCATTCATGTATATTGTTATCTATGATGGTTAATTATATCTGTTATACAAATTCACACTATTTATTTCTAAAAGTCTTCCACTGCGCACATCTAATCTTCTAATGTACCATCCACCTGGCGAATAACAGCCACTATAAGAAGTAGTAGAGGAGGAGAGGATGATCGTACACCACCACCCCCTCTTAAATGGAATAACACTGGAAGCATCCGATTTTGCATGTAAACAATGCAGATGCCGGAAATATCTTCATGTTTTTCAGTATATGTACTTCGTACTATTCATTCACGTTTGTACAAGTAAATAACACTTTTTACAACTTTCTTTCATTTAGTTTCAGATAATTCACCACTGACTGTTGCCATTCTAACTATGTTAAATTGTAACAATCATAAACAGAAAGCCTGCAGTGAATGAATGTCTAGCAACAACGCGGAAAGAGAGAGAAAACAGCAGAAACGTGCGCGAAATGTAGGCAACCTAACAATTTGAATAAAAATCCCCCATGTCCAGGACATGAGGGATTTCTGCACGAAATGAAAATTTTAGCCAGTTGTTGCGTCCACAGTTCAACTCGGACATGAGGGATTTTGATACCAATCAATGCGTCTATATAAATAGGTAGTAGGCGTATCGCATGAACAACGAATCTCAAAAACTGCAAAACGTGGACATGAGGGGTTTCTGCACCAAGCGATTCAGTTGTTAGTGAAACAAAATGCTATAGATGGCAGCTGATACCAGCAGTTCAGAAATCAGCGCCATGGGACAAAGATCCTATGAACTAGGAGGGTCTAACGTCCACATGCGTATCTTCAGCCCAGAAAGTTTCCCGTTTTTTTTATACTGAACACGTTGGTTTATTGTATTTCTCACAGTTAGGCCTATTTACTTAATTTGTCATGTGCCTTTAGTTTTGAAGTGTTTTTGTTACGTACATTTAAATTAGTGTTGTTTTTGGCATCATATATTTTTCCTAGCACTTTATTTTGATGTTCAATTTGTTTATGCCTCTTTTATTTGTCACAGTTATTTAACTACTCAATTTTCCACGTGTATCCTAGGTTTAAAGTGTTTTTGCATTTAATTAGTGTTATGCTAGTGTCGTGTTTTGTCATATGATGGAGACAGTGTTATTGTTATTGATGATGATGAAGATGATGATATAATAAAACATTTTACAACTTATGACTGCCAATACCTAACAAATAACTACATACTATAATTCAACTCTAGTGTATTACAATAATAGTTTCTGCATGTGTGGAATTTTACCACACAACAGTGGGATGTTCGCCCCAGGCCTGGGTAAAGATCCACATTTTTCATTTGTGACATTATTTGAAATATAATTTTAGCACATCATATAATCACTCTTAAACTTATGGCATCGTGTAATGTATTATTCTAAGTGTGATGTGTACAATTTTAATTGTTATCTAACCAGGAAAGCGGCAATGAAAAAACAAAAAGTGTTAAGTGCGCACCTTTTCTCCAGGCTACCCTAATTGGATGGAGTTACAAAATAAGAGACCAACCGCCAAAAACCTGTTTTCGAGATACTGACCATTAAAATAAATTTGGTTTTTATTAAATATTTAATGCAAGAAGTATTGTAAATTCATATTATTACAAAAAATAGCACAAATAATACCGTAATTTCCCATAACTATGGTCCAAGCACCCAACTATGGTCCAAAACGCACTATGTACTACTTAATACCCTAAGAGTTCGGTTTTTCCCATTTAAGCCGCCACTGTGATGGAATTATGTTCCCCATAGATGCTTCTATCTACCATTACACATGGCAATGATATGGATGCTTAACAAGGTCAGTGTGCATCGTTCTATTGAATGTGTGAAGACACGAAATCATTCAGTTTGTGATTGTTTTATTAAGCTCTCCTCTGTAGAACTGGTACGTTATAGATATATGATTCTTTGTACAATTAAACCTGGCTATATAGTGTTTACTTTCACGTAATAATTAAACTGGCAGAGGTTAAGGACTCTGCTTGAAAAATGTTTAACCTTAAGGCTAGAAGTCAGTCCTCAACTATGTACCACAATTTTTCTGGATCATAGTTGTATTTCATTTTGAAATATTTGTTTCAATATAATGTGATCAATGTGATTACTGTATTTACTTTTGCAAATACGGTATCTCAGTATATTCTAAAACACCATTTAACATTATAGTGAAGTAAACAAAGAAACAGGCTGTTCCAGCATCAATGGTAAAACGAAAACTTCAGGGTAGAAGGAAAACAACTGTCTATGTAAGTGACTATGAGAGCGATGAAATTGAATTGGATACAGATTATGATGTTTTCGGCGTTCTCTCCATATTTACAGACATTGAGTCAGATATGGGAAAAGAAGAAGAAATCTGTTAAATTAATGGTAAAGACACATAGTTATAGGGTAGATACTTATGAGGAGGAATTGTGGCCAGGGAAAGTTTTGGAAGTGTTGGAGCTGTTGTTTCATGTATAGTAAGAAGCGGCAATTACTGATGTGGCGAGAAATGGAAGACATTTTATTCTATAGAAAGGAAAACATAATAAAACAAATTGAAGATCTCAATAAAGAGAGATTTATTTTCAATTTCAGAATTTCAAGAGAAGTGGAGATTCAAAGGATCGAAATAAGCCTAATGAATGTAGTTCTCAGTAAATAAATAAACATTATCAATGAATTTATTTGCATAATATTTTGCTAAGAATGTGTTAGTTTATTTTGATACCGTACATTTGTTCTTTAATATACACTCACCTGCAAAAAAAAAAAACCGGGTCAACTACATTTTCTTTAAAATTTTTTAAAATTGTAGGATTTTTTAAATAATTGTAGGTGTGCTGAGGTTCATTTAGTAATTCATTTATTTTGTGATACGTAACACTGTAATACTGAATACGTCATAGCCAACAATGATCTGAAAAGAAGATTCGTTCTTCTTGTAATATTGTGTGTAAACTTCTCGGACTCATTTCGAGCTAAGCTGAAGATGTCTTCAGACTGGTAAGCTCTTTTGAGGCAGTATTGGAGTACTTCATTTTATACAAATGCCACTAAGTCCTACCGATTCAGCAAAAGTGGTTGAATTGATAGAAGATGGGAATAGTCAGCGTTATGTGGCTGCAGTTCTTGGGATTCCTCGATCGACCGTACAACGAGTGTGCCATCGCTTTAGAGAGATAGGAGGTTATTCCAGGAGACCCGGTTCAGGGAGAAAACAAGTAACTTCGGCTCGTGACAACCATTTTATTGTCCTAAACACATTAAGAAATCGCCATTCCACAGCTATTGAGACCAGAAGAGCCTTCCAGAAAATAAGACAAGTTAAAGTGAGTGAGAGAACTGTAAGAGGACGTGTGGATGAATGTGGACTGATTCCAGAAGACCAGCTAAAGGCCCATAATTGCTCCAGCAACATCATGCTGAACGATTACGTTTTGCTCACAATCATGCTAATTGGAACCTGGGGGAGTGGCGACGTGTGCTCTTCACAGATGACTCGAGGAGTGTGGAGAAGAGAAGGAGAACGTTTTTCTTCATGTACCTTCAGTTCACGTGTCAGTTTTCAAGGTGGATCAGTAATGGTATGGGGTGGCATTTCGTATGAAGCTCACACAGAACTTGTGTTCATTAATGGAGGTGCTTTGACTGCTCCAAGATACATCGAAGAAGGTCTAATTTAACATATGGTACCATATGCCCCACTTATTGGTGAAACGTTCCTGTTAATGCATCACTATCCACGCCCTCATGCTACAAGAATCGTGGATGAGTTCCTTCACGACGTTGGATTGAATAGGATGCCATGGCCAGCAAAAAGTCCTGATATAAACCCTATTGAACATGTGTGGCGACTGCTAGGGAAGCAAGTTAGAAGTCGCCTGACTCCTCACAGCAAATTACAGCAGCTCCGAAATATTCTAAGTAAAGAATGGAATAGAATCGACCAGACTGACATCCAGAATCTGATCGAAGGGTTGAATCGGCGAATGTAACAGTCATACAGTCACGGGGAGGTAATACCCGCTATTACCATCATCTGGGTGGCCACAAAATCAGTTGAACATTTGGAAGAAAATTGACATAATTTGTAAGTTTTTACACCTTTTAATTGTATCCATTGTTTGGCGTTGAAAATAATAGCGCAAGTGATAATAAAAAGAGTTTTTATCTGGGAAGCAATGTTTTCTTAATTTCATAATGCGTTTTCTGATTATCACCTCATAAAAAATGGAGAAACTTTAGGTGGCCCGGTTTTTTTGCCGGTGAGTGTAGTTGTTCATTATTGCAGAAAAATGACTTTCAGATTTCACTTGTTTATTGAGTCTGTATGTAATGTGCACTAATAAAAAGAATCCATGTACTTTTCATTTATTTTAATATTTCTGTGCTAGATTATGTTTCTACCCTTAAATTAGAAACTCAATGTATTGATTTACGAATAATTACAGCTCCAGATATAGTCAATTCATGCTTTCAAGCATGAATATATGAGAGGACCATAGTTGGGCAACTCAGAATACAACTATGTACCAATGCTTATTATTTGTTTAACACTTGTAATTAAATAATTTCAAACACATATGTCAATATTTATTTAATATAAACTTAGAAGAGTCCGAAGCCATAATTTCACTTAATCTGGATGAATAGTACTGAATATACAAAGAAAAATGTGACATATGTGGACCATAGTTAGGAGAAACTACTGTGCTAAAAAAAGCTAACAGATTTTTAATAACAGACCAGCAGTTGATTTATTATTGCAAAGCAAAATAAATACATTTTGTGCAATAAACTAATTTTGCTTATTAATGGCAGCAAAGGCAGATATCCCATTCTTGATTTTTTCCGAGTTAAATAATTCAGTCAACAAAATTAAACACACCTTATTAAATAAAGGTCGAAAGGACACAATCCTTAAATTTTATAAAGTACTGGCAGTGCCATATCTACTTTAATGCTGAACCCCAACAAAACCAGAAAGAAGACGGATAGAATCAGCAAAAATGAAAATATTAAGATGGTGGCAGACAAAAGAAAAATGAAAAGATAAAAAAGAATTAAATATCTACAATTTAAATGAAAAAGTAAGAGAATACCAACAATCATTAATTTTTTTAGTAGGCCTAGGTTACTTTACGACGCTTTATCAACATCTTAGGTAATTAACGTCTGAATGAGATGAAGGTGATAATGCCAGTGAAATGAGTCCAGGGTCCAGTACCGAAATTTACACAGCATTTGCTCATATTGGGTTGAGGGAAAACCCCGGAAACCTCAACCAGGTAACTTGTCCCGACCAGGAATGGAACCCGGGCTACCTGGTTTCGCGACCAGACGTGCAGGTGTGGACCGAACTATCATACTTTGAATATATATGAAGAATGGAATATCATCGAATTCCTAAAAGAATACAAAACCACAAATCTACAAGTAAGAGAATACAGGTACGATCACCTAAGAGATGGAGAGATCAGTTCGACCTGCTTTGAGACCGTAACAGGCCTTATGGCCTAAACCCTGATGATGATGATGATGATGATGATGATGATGATGATGATGATGATGATGATGATTATGATGATGATGATGATTATAGAAATTAAAAATACTGTCGTCTAAAGACTCCTGCGGTACTTCATTATTTAAAAAAATGAAAACGAGTTGTACCTGTTTTTAGATATTCATTTTAAATAACTTAGCAACCGACTGCGGAATGGAAATTTCAACAACAAAATCATAGGCAATGGCATTCGTTGCCACAAATCCAGTAAGAAGCAAAATAACAGTAAATTATAACAGATGCAAAGCTTTAAATATCTAGGTTGACAATTATCTTACACCAATGAAACAGATATAAACCAAAATCTCTTAAAATAAATACAATAATATTAGGAATTCTGAACAGCATATTAAAACCCAGCATTGTACAAAAATCTTCAACATTCTTGCTCTACCAGCTTTACTTTATGGTAGTGAAATCTTAATGATTAAACAGAAAGATGAAAACAAAATTGCAGTCATCTGAGATGAGTTTTTTTACGAAAAACAGCAAGTTACAAGACTTTTTCACTAAAAACAAATGAAGTTGTTTTAAAAGAATTGAAAGCGACATTATCTGAAGAAATAATTCAAAACTACAAAAACAATACAATTAGATGCAGCATGTTTTTAGAATCCATACAAATGATAAATGGTACTCCTACGAGTTACAGATGTATCGGAAGACCAATGAAAATATTTTCAGATGAGGCCGATACAGGCCCATTAGGCCTAGTTCGTGATGGTTAATGACGAGCTTCATTAAGGAGTGCAGGTAAAAGGGTGAAGAGATCCTTGGAAGTCTGACAGCTCCTGAAAGAACCACACTTAATATTAAAAGCAACAAAAATGGAGGGGAATAGAACAATACAGCGAAATTAATATGACGAACAATAAGAGAATGATGATGAGAAGAAGGATCCACACCTATGGAGTAACGGTTAGCGTGTCTGGTCACGGCACCAGGTGGCCCAGGTTCGAATCCCGGTTGGGGAAGTTACCTGGTTGTAGTTTTTCCGGGGTTTTTCCTCAACCCAATACGAACAAATACTGGGTAACTTTCTGTGCTGGACCCCGGACTCATTTCACCAGCATTATCACCTACATTTCATCCAGACGCTAAATAACCTGAGATGTTGATAAAGCGTCGTAACCTAACCCAATAAAAATGAGGAGGAGGAAAGTTATGAATGAGAAAATGCCTCTCTTCATGACAGCTACGAGAATATGTGGCAATAATATAGCCATGTATGTATGTACCGGTATGTATGTATGTATGTATGTATGTATGTATGTATGTATGTATGTATGTATGTATGTATGTATGTATGTATGTGCGTGCGTGCGTGCGTGTGCGCGTATGTATACCCACAGTCTTCAACATAGCCAGATGGCTCAACGAAATATTTTTGTGCGAGATCGTGCGTATTTGCTTGGTTTCCGCACAAAACCAGCCCGCGGAAAGTCTAAAATTCCACATTCAGTATTCCCAACCTAACACACATAACAATTTCCCTCTTCTTACCGCTTAAGTGACATATTGATTCTACTGCTTTAGGCTTTTAACATATTATTTTTAGAGACGTTCAATATAGTAATAATTATAAATTGGAAACTTACCACTGCAATTTCACCTAAATTGCACTGTTAATTATTGTTTTTAAATATCTGCAAAAATTAAGTAAACTCTACAACTCTGTTGTTAAAATATTAAAATGAAAAATAAATCATTACATAACCTTACCGTTTGTTTTAAGTTCGCATTTATAGACTGGGGGAAAAAAAAGACAGACGTATATCACGGCCTGCTGGAGTATAAGTAAACACAGAAAACATTTTAAAGCAACAATGTTTGAAGATAGATATTTTTGTTTTGCAAATTTGCCGTCATTGAACAGAAACCAAAATGGGGATTTCATTGCAACTAATTAGAAATTCCTCTTTCAGGTATGTAATAAACGATTTTCGCACAAAATAATGTACGATACACGAGCGGTATGTTTTCTTTCAATTCTCGGAAATTAAAAAAGCTCAACTACGTTTCGCTTTTTCAAACTTTTCCTCGAACATGAAAACTTCAACATACCGCTCTTGTAACGCATATTACTATTACAATGCTAGTTAAAATACTGTATTATGTACTAATGAAAAAAGCATATTTGAACACATTATTTCAGATTCATAATCTTCTTCCATTTCACCACCTCATAAACATTTGGAGGTTCATGGTCAATTCCACCAAGAAATGTCAAGATTCTCTGCATTTTCGCAGCGTTTCTTTCGTCATCCACTTCTTGCTAAGTATCCATATATTATGTTCGTCCAACTTATTGATAAATCGTTTCAGTTTTTGCTGGTATTCCATTATCTCGTATATAATATTAAAAATTTTATTATTCGTTTTAATATTTAAGGCTAGTTCACAATAAACCGGGAACGGAAACGACAACGAGAACGGCAATATTGTTAAAATAAACTTATTTAACACTATTTCCGTTCTCGTTCTCGTTGTTGTTTCCGTTACGGTTTATTGTGGACCAGCCTTTACTAAGGGTATTCAATAAGTAATGACAACATAGTTACTGTTCATACTAAATTTATTTCGGTTACTTTTGGCATTACATATTTCAAATATAGTCCACTGCCATTTCAACAATATGTTGCAAAATTCTTTAATACATATTCTGGTGTAGACTGTTCGTTTTTTGACTTAGGTAATGTGCAACAAATAGCAGAAATAATCGTAATTGTGTATACAATATAGTTATTTACGATACAAGTATTTAAAAGAACACTTTCTCTAACCAATGAGAATGTTAGCAAAACGAAGCAGCAGGCCGAGTGGAGCAAGCTCGCAAGGAAAAAAAAATAATAAAATGATTTCAACCTGTGTGTCGTACACTAATTTTAGACATCCGTTCGTACTGGTATAGACACAATTCACTCGACTTCACCACTACTGTATTCCACCTCATTGTAATACTAAAAACTTATCAACAATAATCTCACTAGAGATTTTGATTTATCTAGAGAAAATCAAAAATCGACTAGGATTTAATTTACTATTACACAATTAAAAGAAATTATATAAAGATTAGAAGAAATAAAGTACTCTAATACATTAAAGTATTAATTGACTTACTAAAATTCTATTTCACTAATGTTAGCTTCACCAAAACGTTTTAACGGAGCCGCCATTTTCAGTTGACTATATGCGGTAAACAAATGATGGTCACGATTTATTTATTTATTTATTTATTTATTATTTATTTATTTATTTATTTATTTATTTATTTATTTATTTATTTATTCTGGTGGAGTGAAGGCCATCACTCCTTCTCTTCCACAACACCAGAAATACAATACAACTACAAGAAAAATTATATATCAATGCAATTAATCTACAGATGTCATAGTACCGTAAAGAATTTACAGTTTGAAATGTTGGCAAATAAAAAAAAACAAATGGTAGGGAGGTGATAAATAGAGAAGAAAGTGTATAAAGAATAAAGAAATAAAGTACTCTGATACAATAAAATAGGTAATAATTAACTTACTAAAATTCTGTTTCACTAGTGTTAGCTTCACCAAAAACATATTAACTGATCCGACATTTTCAGTTGACTCTCTATGCGGGAAACAAATGACGATCGCAAAGCATGTTTTATGGTACCGTAAAGAATTTGCAGTTTGAAATGTTGGCAAACAAAGAAGAAAATACTAGGGAAGTGATAAAAAGAAACATGCTAGGGAAATGATGAAAACAAACAAATGCTAGGTAAGTGATAAAATTGTAGCGATAAACAGCCATGATTGGTTGAATGACGTCTTTTCTTACCGTTTTATTGGTCAAAAGTAGTATGACGTAGTAAAAGTGTAATAGTCATATTAAAAGCAAGTGGTGATATAGCTAGGTGGTAGAGCATCGGACTGTATATTTAGAGGCCCCCGTTCAAGCCTCGGTGCTTTCTAATTTCTTTTAATTGCATTTCATTCTTAATTGACTCATATAGTCATCAATAAAATAGACGTTAAGAAAATTTATTTTATTTGTGTATGTTTATTAACCAAAAACAATATTAAAAAAAAAAGCCTGCGTTCTTTGAACCGCTTTATTGCTGCCATGCGATATTTGGTGGCAAGTAATTAATAATAGGTGCAAGCAGTTGAAAGTCAGTTGCTAAAAATAGTTTTCGCACTAGTGCTAAAAGTATTTTCGCAAACTAATAGTCAATTTTAACACGTTTTCCTATCGTTAAAATATGCACTTTTAGTAATGGCTGCCTAAAAAATAAATATAGATCATTCTTCAGTGATATATTCAACAGTAATAAATGTATTTACGTCAAGGAGTTAATCCTCGAATAATTCAAAACTGTTCCGCTACTCTTCCTTAACTGACATCGTATAGATTGTTGCAGTTTGAGACTTAGGGAATTTGCAACGAAAACTGGAAGAAAATATGTGCACAATAATTAATTTCTCGATAAGTACATATGTAGATACTAAAATTTCTATCTAATTTGTATTTTTTTTGTTTGTATTTCAACTCAGCAAACTCGTCTTTTTTTCTAGGACTGCAATCAAAGACCCAATAATAAATTTCATACCAACATTCTTATATTTCATGTGCTTCTTTCCCGGATAAATTGACTCCTGGATACTGAATAGGCCTATTAACAAAATACCTTTAATAGTTTATTATTATATTTAACTCTGAGCCACCGGCGTGGCTCAGTTGGTTAAGGCGTTTGCCTGCCGGTCTGAAGTTGCGCTCGGGCGCGGGTTCGATGCTCGCTTGGGCTGATTCCCTTGTTAGGTTTTTTCCGAATTTTCCCCAACCGTAAGTTGAATGCCAGGTAATCTATGGTGAATCTTCGGCCTCATCTCGCCAAATACCATCCCGCTATCACCAATTTCATCGACGCTAAATAATCTCGTAGTTGATACAGTGTCGTTAAATAAACCAACTAAAACAAATTACCTCTGATTGAGATTCTGGCTGATATGTACATCTATTATCAGACAGTACATCTCACTTCACGGTAAGTTCAAAGGAAAAACAATAAGTTAGTATGTATCTGAAGTCCGATTAGTGTAATATGTAACTGACGTGTACAATGGAGAGGGAAAGAAACTGGCCACCTTACCCCATTATCTCCTGGCTTAATTGCCATATGAATGATGCCTTATTGGTGCCATTTATGAGGTTCAAATCTGTCTTCGGACAGTGGACTAAACAAATGCAATAACTTTATTATTATTATTATTATTATTATTATTATTATTATTATTATTAGTATTATTATTATTATTATTAACCTTGTGAGCTATTAAAGCTCTTGGCTGCTGACTATGAAATTTCCTGTTATCTATACTAATAATAAATCTGTAACCAAAATTTTTCAGGTAATTTTCTCTTTTCCAAAAATAATTTGTGTTAACATGAATAATTAATCATCCTGAAACCGAAAATCGCTTTTTGAAATTTTTGTTTGTATGTCTGTCTGTCTGTCTGGATGTTTGTTACCTTTTCACGCGATAATGGCTGAACGGATTTCGATGAAAATTGGAATATAAATTAAGTTCGTTGTAACTTAGATTTTAGGCTATATGACATTCAAAATAATTTATTTAAAAGGGGGGTTATAAGGGGACCTGAATTAAATGAATCGAAATATCTCGCTTATTACCGATTTTTGTGAAAAATGTTACATAACAAAAGTTTCTTCAAAAATGATTTCCGATAAGTTTTATTCCAGGAAAAGTTTTGATAGGACTGATATTTAAGGATATATAAGAGTTTTAAAATAACAATACATTTTCACCGACGCCTCAGATTATAGCGTCGTTGTTCCGTAACTCCTATGCGCAAAATATAAAATTTTTCAGAAGGAAGAAAAAACAAATTTATTCATTCTATGGCAGTGGTACATAGGAGATCGTGAATTCTTACATTTTCGAAAGAAAGAAATATAATTACATATAGGAGATTATATTATTTGCTGTATAACTATTGAAGTTATTTAATAGAGAAAAAATCTGAAAATCGATGTCACATACGAGTTATTGCAGGAACGACGTCGATGGCTATAATGAAACAGAAACATATGACTCCATGTATTTAAGGTGGTCTTGAAGTTTATCAATATTAATATACAGAGAATATTTTGTGTGTTTGTATGAAGTAATCTCAGAAGCTAATTTGGATAATTCCTTCACTATTTGAAATTTGTAGTTTCTCTATTTGGATGTAATACTAATATGAGGACTGAGGTAAGATGGAAATAGATCTTTACGCACAGAAAACTTGATATTCTGTCGAAATATTGTATAACCTGTTTATTGCAACTTTATTTGGTCCACATAAAATACTCTAATTTTATACACTTAAATTTCTTTTTGTTCACAGAACATAACAGTTACGAGTTTTGTCGTAAAGATGACTATTTTTACTGGACCATACAGCCCATAATAAATATTTCGCCATAGAACTCACTGGAGCTGAGTTATTTTAAAAGCGTCACAAAATGGCTTTCCTGCGCTCATAATTTACCCATATTTGTTTCCTGTGTTTCTTAAAATAATATTTATGTAGGGTACCTCATTTTTTATTTGCATAAACAATTATATACAACCGAGCGATTTGGCTCAGACGGTAGCGTTTGAGACACGCATTCGGAAGGTCCCGGGTACAAACTCCGTGGCCGACCAATCCGACTGGGGTTTTCCACGATTTACCTTAGTCATAAAGGCAAATGACGGATTGGAAAGATACATGCCATGATTCATCACCGCCTCAATTACCAATACCATAAACACTAATCAAAGTCCATAATCAGTTACATTAACACAAGCCATCTACAACATACAATAGGAACAGGAACTCAACAAGAGTAAAAATTGCCTACTCAAATACCCAGACATTCTAAACACGCGACATGACCACAGATGTTAAGGTGTGAATAAAATAAGCTTAACAAAAAAAAAAAAAAAAAAGATGCACAGTAAGGTTAACATAAAAATTATCTTCGTACACAATCAACTCTATTAATTTGGAGTGATTTATTAAAGGATGCATTCAAGACTAATTTAGAAAAATGTTAAACGAATTATCCTTGCACCAAAAATGGCTGTTCTCTGAACCAAATGATCATATTTCAATTATTTGCATGTAATAACAATTAAGAAACATGTTTAAGGAATTATCATTGCACCAAATGAATGGTCTCTGGAACAAAATGATCGCATTTTAATTATTTAAATACAATTTAAATTAAGTAACATATTAAACGATTTATCCTTCTACCAAACACAAATGTTCACTGGACCAGATGTCCTATTTTAATAATGTAAATACTTTATATTTATTTCTAACAAGTGCAGCGGAGCGCACGGGTACGGCTAGTAAGTTTACAAAACTTTGGTCCTTTTTCAGACGTTTAATTGTTTAGGAGAAATATTTTTACTCCAGTAGACGGCTTGTTAAATATCACTTTTTCGGATGGGCTGCTGGAAACGTGTAATTATATCCGCGGAATTCGCAATATTTACTTTGCAAAATTGTAATAATTTCGAAATAAAAAGTACGACAAATGTGAAGGAAGAATTTTTAGTTAGGAGATGAAAGAGATAAGTGGGTCACTCTGTATAGAAGATGAAATGTATAATGTGAAATACATAACATAGGCCTATTTCAAGTTTAAGAATAGTTTGTATTGTGTTAAGGATTATTTTACTTCGCTAGAGAAACAAAGCGATCTCGGGTATGAACATATGTGTAAGACATACATAATAAATTTGAAATATCAGGAAAGAATAATAAGAATAAAAAGATAGGAAGAAGATGAGAAGTGAAAAGAAGGAGAAGGCGTGAACAGTTACATAATTTAGTCTACCAGGTATTTGAGGGTCGGGTGAACTCGATGGAGTCCACCTTTACATCGTGGGTTTTTAATGAGTGTGCCTCGCCCCATATTTTATGGCAGTAACAATGTAACAGATACAATAACTTATAAACCTAATAAGGTTAAAGCGAAACGAAAATGTCGATTTTGGAGATGACATGGGGAGGCGCTTGTAAATCTAACCGTTGTGAGAAAACCAAGTGTGAAGTCGATAGGGAGGGTCTATCCGTAATTAATATTAACGTCTGAGTTACAGTGATAATTATTGTATAAATACCAGACAGTCATTGCCATGGAAACATGGATCCCCTCAGTTATTATCTGTGTAGTTAGTGGCTGGTTCGAGCCTCAAACTTCAGTTGTTTTCGTCTCTTCAGGTAAATCCAAAGAATAGTTCTAAAGACTGTCATGATGACTTCTTCTTTCAAAATATTCTTCTTCTTCGAAAATCATGAAAGTTGATTAGACCCAGACGCTACAAACGTCAATAAATAATCATAAAACAAATAAAATAAGTAACTAAATACACAAGTATAAAATTATAAAAATTAATTTTATTCCCCAATAAATATGCAACTGTACTATAAGCAGTAACTTAAGCTACTGCCAGGAAGTGAAAAGAAGAACAGCAATAGCAAAGGAAGCTTTTAATAGAAAAAGAAGCACCTTCTGCGGACCTTTAGAAAAGAACTAAGGAAGAGACTATATTTTTTCCATTTTGTCTGACAGGAGATGTAAACATTGCAGGCAGAGGAGGAGAGAAGTGTAATTGCTATTGAATCAATGGCAGAGGTTTCATTCCAGTTTGACTTGAATTTGGGTGGTCTGAAGCGTTCTACCCCCGTCCAACTTCAAGATAAGCCTGGAATATGACCTCTGGCATTGGTTGAATAGCAATAATTATACTTCTCTCCTCTGTCGGCAATGTTTACTTCTCCTGTCAGACAAAATGGAAAAAGGTATAGTGAAGTGATTCGTATGGAGTGTGGCCTTGTATTGGGCAGAAACATGGATATAACGTCGAAGTGAAGAGAAATGACTAGAAGCATTTAAGAAGTAGATAGGGAAAGAATGGGGTGTGTGAAGTGGACATAGAGAATAGAAATGAAGCTGTGTTGGAAAGAGTGGATGAAGGAAGAATGATGCTGAAACTGATCATGAAAAAAAAAAAAAGGGAATTGAATGGATCACTGTGTGAGGAAAAACGTCCTACTAAAAGATGCACTGAGAGGAATGGTCAATAAGAGAAAATTTCGGGGAAGAAGATATCAGATAACAGAAAACATTAAGATATAGCCTATATGTATTGTGAGTGGAGACGAAGAGGAAAGCGGAAACTAGGAAAGACTGGGGAATAAATCAAAATTTTCTGAATGCAAACCAAATATGTTATATTTGAGTACTATCCTATGATGGTATGGTCATTTGTTTAACTAACTTTTCTCATCAGAAATAGTTGTTAAATTACTATGAGTCGCTGGGTTTCCAGTGAAAGACTGATCTTGGGGAAAAAAAAAACTACGAATGAATGAAATAATATGTAACAATATAATCGGCTTCGTCAAGAATAATGACCTAAGGTAATATCATATTCTAAAAACTCATCGACTGTAGGAAGCAATTTCTTTTAAAATATTCTTCACAAGACGTCTAAAATTATTGAATTAGCGCAATTTTTAAATACACAGGAAGTTTATTTTAAAATGTCACACATAAGATAACATGACTTTTTAATATCTTATCAAAATGAAAAAGATGTGAACAAGAAAATTACCAAATTTACACAAATTCTAGGAATAATAAACAATACATTAAAAGCTAAATTAGTACAAAAATCTACAAGAATAAAAATATATAATACACTAGCATTACCCACCCTTCTATACGGAAGCGAGATTTGGACATTAAAGAAAAAAGACATGAACAGAATCAAAGCAACGGAAATGAAATTTTTCAGGAGAACAGCAGGATATACTCTTTTAGACCGAAAAAGGAATGAAGAAATTTTAGAACAATTAGAAGTAGAGTCAGTAGAAGAAAAAATCACCAGATACAAATTCAATTGGCTAGATCATGTAAGAAGAATGGAAAATTCAAGAATCCCAAAAATTATGATGCAATATAAACCTAGAGGACATCGTCGACCAGGAAGACCGTTAAGAAGACTGCTAGATGGGGCCGAAACAGGTCTACAGAGGCCTAATTCGTGAAGGATGATGATGATGATGATGATGATGATGATTAATTGTATTAAATCACAAAATTAATTTGTTTATAACAGTAGCATTATCATGTATTTCGCCGGGAAGACGCTTTCAGAACGGGATCGTCAGCATACAGTAAATTATAATTTTGCTATCATGGACGTAAAGAGGTAAATAATTCATTGTAACAATAAATATAAAGGGCCTAGTAAATAGCATAGAGAGAGAAGAAAAGAAGAAATATAAGCAAATAAATAAATGAAAGATACGAACTAACTTATAAAGAAAAATACATGAAGTTATTAATTATCTGTTAAGTAATTAAGTAATAACTACTTCACTATGTTAATATTATAAATTTTGGTGGTATGTTATCATGATTGTCTAGTTTCGACGCCGATTGCGTCATCCTCCGAATCCTAGTGAGTTCTAGTACTATCTTCTGGTTTCTTGTTGTGGTGGGGTGTGTTCATGATTGTATCGAAATGAGTGAGTATGTCTTCTGAAATTAGGTTGAGTGTTCAGGATGTATTGTGGATGTGTTTTTATGTTTATACATTTCATCTTGTTCTAGAGCAGTGGTTCCCAAAATGTGCTCCGCGGATTCCTGGGGATTCGCGGTTGGTAATATATATTTTGAAATAAATAACAAAATACTACCGTTTTTCTGATTGTATACTGTACGAGACTATACTTGTGAAAGTTAGTATATCGGCATGGGTAGATGACCAGATCTCATCCTTGAGTGAACTGGGAGTCGAACTGTTGTAAAAAACACGACTTTCTTTTTTCAGTTAAGGTAGTCAATTCTACTCATATTCAAAATTTTTGTCTGCTTGGCGAGGGTGGCAAGTTATTAATTCTTATGTGCTTGGTGTGTGTGAATGTTTGCAGTTTTTCCTCCCGAGAACAATTTATTGTATTCATTAAATGTAAATAAATAAGGAATGAGTTGTTATTTTAGCTTATAATATGTAGTGTCATGAACTTCTTTTACAATACTACAAAGTAAAATTAACGCACATACACCTTTAAAATATCGGACTGCTCCTGTTGCATCTTTTCTTTCTTGATCAGACAGACTGACTGTGAAGTTTGCACTATCAGCTATCATCTTGTTCCCGTGCATAGATGATTCAGTAATTGGATTGCTGTCTATTATAACGTTTTCTTTTGTATACCGTATTGTAAACGAACACCGACACACAACCACACCAAACAAAATGCAAAAGGAGACGGGAAGTGAAAGATAAGAATTTGCCTGCATACCTTACCTATATAGCCTACATTGTACGGCACTCAACATGAATAAGCATAAACAAGCGCCGTGCAGTGGGTGTAGGTTCTGCGTACATAACACTGTCCTATCGTGCACTGCTTGGTACAGCACATCAAGCGTTGAGGAGAAACTAAGTGTTGCTAGTTTTCATTTTTTTTCTCAGATTAGGCGCGTCTAGGAGTAAACCTCAAGAGAAAAAACATCCGTTATTTTACAAATTATTTTATTATACAAAATCTGAAATAGCTAGGACGAAGGAATATGCGACTGTGAAAAAAAAAATACGGGAGAGAAAGCCGAAACACGGGTATTTTTATTTTCAATGTACTTTCAACTCAAAATTCCCTGTTCGATCTGTGACATCGGTCTGACAATGGTTCCTTGTCAGATCTTTACAGATCATCCAGTTATGGTCTTTATATTTTGTCCTTGTAAGAACCAGTTCAAGATTCCCATACGTTTTTTTAAGGTGTGCCGAATGACCAATAGATAACAGAGCATACTTGTTGCCATTGTGTAAAAGCACTGATCAGACTACTTTTGGAGTAACCGATAAAAGTCTCCATTCATCCACTTCATACTGAACATTAAACTTTTGTATCAAACCAGGAATATCACTGCAGTATACTAAGGCACTCTCTTGTGAAAAGTAGGCAGTAAATTTATTTTCTCTATTCCAATACCAATGAAGAAATATTCCCGGTATCAGAAAATTAATTTCTTTTAATCTGGGTAATTCAAAATCTCTTATTAAATCATTGAGTTCAAACTGGTAAACTCTTAAGAACTTCCACTTTCTACATCACACAGCCTTCTAGATTATGTTTCTGATGCCCATCAACAGATTAGTACAAATTTTTACATTAGAGCACTGCAGCAAAATCATCTGTAGGCCTATAATAATACTGTAAAACATAAAATATAGTTTTCTGTAAAAAATGGTGCGTGATATATAATTTTTAATGTAATTTCTGGCTTCAGCACGCAAAAATACATGAAGGAGAGCTGAAGTTAAAAAAAAAGTTTTTTTCGTCGCAGGCCTGTGTTATTTGAGCAGTACTTAAGAAAATTGGGATTTTTACATATTTTTAAAAGAAATGTACATTATTCCTTTTAGAAAAATATATGTATTTCATATAGACTATATAATTTCCAAAAGAATGAACTCATAGATATTAAATATATACAAAATGCTTTAAACAGTTCAGAAGACATCTGCTGCCAAATGGTTGAAATGGTTTTGAAAATGGTTGAAAGCTTCAGAAATTGTTGCTTGTTGGTTTCATAGCATAATTCTACGTCACTAGTGAGAAAAAATCAGAATCAATATTTATTGGGTTGAGGTATTTCACACAATTCTAGTGATACGCATGAACTTAGTATTGTACTTTAACATATAGACTATACTAATGCAGGTCGTTTAAATGAGTTCCTTGCACCAGCGAGTTCCACAGTAAAGTTCCACATACATTCAAGTGCGGGCTGTATACATAGGCCTAAAAGGAAAGTACTGAACGTAAAAGTGTGATTGTGTAATCCAGTTGATGTATAATTATAAGTTCCGCATTTTAAGGATCTTACGAAATCTAAATTAGGCTATTAAGTCCACACAATGTGTAAAACCACAACTTTTCTTGTAAGATTCCTTTGGTTTATTATGTAATGTTGAGGGAAGTCTGTGCAGCTGTTCCATTTTCTTGTAGTGGACTGTACAGCCTCATGATGAATGTGCCTGACTGTGAGTTACCTCGTGTTATCGAGTCTCGCCTCTAAAATTGATTTCCACACAGCGCTACCGTTCTCACGCGATCTACCCATATATTGTTCTTTATATTTATTATTATTATTTTTGTAATAATAGTTATGTTGTATAGCTGATTGTTATCTGTTCTATTACACCAATGTGGATGCGATGCTCAGCCACCTAGCGGGTTCAGCAGGAAATATCTGCCTCAGTCCGAAAAATATTACACCGCTAGTAAATTACACTAATTAACATTTTTAATTGTGGGTGCGAATAGATTTCTGAGAGCTTCCTCCCCTTGGGAGTCACTGCTAATAAACTCAAACAATTTATACTGCAATGTCATTCCGAGATTGGATAGAATTTTTATATTAACAGGTCGATGCGGTTGGCAACTTCTAAAATCATTGGCAACTTCTAAAATCATCTTCTTTGTCATCATCATGAGTATTAGCAAGATGATCTTCTAATGAATGAGTTCTATATAATTCGATATGGAATTACCTGGCATTCACTTTACCGTTTGTGAGTAGTTTTTAGTAGACTCGCGTTTGCTATGCTGGCCGCAGAATCAGAGGTTCACGGTTTCAAATCCGACGGAGAACGAGGGCAATCTTGAAATCACAACGCACATTTAATCCCAAATGTTCTTTACTAATTGCTTACCTGAGGTAGTCTTCGATTCAGTGTTCTCTGAGACTAGTGCCGCATACGTTAGTCATGCAGCTAACAAGGAACGTCCTGAAGACCCACGTAATGTAGGTATTCAAGTTTGATCCATAGGTCGAGCTGAATTAGGCCTACTTTATGAATGATTTAACAGAGATGATTATGGGTAGGAGGCGTAATATTACCCCTTTCGGGATCTGGATTGAAGCAGCAAGACATTTTAGTGCACTGATGTGGGCAATAAGATGGCTACATTCGATAGGTTAATAGTTCTAGGTAATACTGCGGAAATATTGGGTGCCGAAAAATAAAATCACGTGCATAGTACTATATAATATTCGTACTATATGCAATTGTAAAAAAGTGCTTCCTTTGGTGTAGTTCTACTGTAGAATTACCTTAATTTTATTCCAGCATTCAAATATTTTATTGTAAGAATTACTTTCTTTATTATTAAGTTAAATAATACAGGTGACAATGAATCTTCTTTTTAACCCTTGCACTTTACGGCTTAATGTGTTCGGAACAGAATAAAAAGACTACAGTACCGAAAATCGCGTGGTCCAGACAATATTCCCACATAAATTATAAAGTTAGGAGATGAAGTCATGATACCGTACTTAATGCAAATTTTTAATATAATTATCAATAAATTATTTACTATCCCATACGACTGGAAATTGGCTATTACAATCCCCATATACAAAGCAAGAAACCAAAGCGATGCGAACAATTACAGACATGTCAGTCTCACATAAGTTATCTGCAAATTAGCAGGACATCTAATAACACAATATATTCGCAACATTTTAGAAAATAACGAATGGTTGAACAAAAATCAACATTTCTTCAAACAAGGATACTTTTGCGAAAGTCAAATCACATCCTCAATACAAGATTTATCCGGTGAAGTTGATGGGGGGAGGAAGAATAAATGGAGTCGTGATCGACTTTGCTAAAGCTTTCGACGTAGTTCCTCACGAAAAAAACTTTTAGAGAAATTAAGCAAGCTTCCAATAGAAAATCGAGTAGTAAGATGGACATATAAATTCTTAGAAAACAGGACCAGAATATGAAACTAGGAAATTAAATGTTGGAACTTGGAAGTGTAACTTCAAGAGTTCCTCAAGGGGCGGTTCTTGCACCTCTACTGAATATTGAAATACTACTTCTCAGGTAAGGTTATTTGCGTACGACTGTATAATAGAATAGAAAAATTAGTAATGAATCCGGTATCGCCACCTTGCAAAACGATTCTAACGTTATTGAAACCTGGACAACAGAAAATAAAATGAAAATCAATGTGAGTAGAAGTAAGTCAATATCCTTCTGTAGAACGCATAAATAAATTTCTCTCAAATACCAACTGAATGGTACACTAGTGCCACAAGTAAACGTTTGTAAATATCTAGGTATACTGTATACATTATTTCAGTACCAAACTGATTGGAAGGAACAAGTCACTAATAATATTACAAGGAAAGTGTGGATAATATTACATTTGTCTATGTATATTCTTAAGAAAGCTAACCGAAAGTCAAACGAATTAGAGTACAAAACCCTTGTTCGCCCAATAATGGAATATAGAACGGTAGATTAGGATTCGTAAAGACAAACCCAAATTGATTCAATAGAAAAGATATAACGTAGGGTAGCAAAATATGTCAAAATGGGGAAGGGACATGGCGAAGGGATAATAAAAGACTTGGGGTGAGAATTGCTCGAATCAAGACGACGAAAAGCCAGACTTAGCGCATTGTTTAAGGCATAAATGGGACACAGAGCATGGACCAACAGCAATACTAGAGTAGTGACACCATCATAGGTATGCGGGGATGATTATATTATAAAGTTAAAATGCAGAAAACAAAAACAGACGTGGCAAACTTTCCTTTGCAAACCGAACAATAGTAGACTGGAACAGCTTACCTGCGGCAATCTTTCAGGGTGATACTCTCGAAGTCAATACATTTAAGGAGTGTCGGAAAGATTAGGGTGAGACGTAATAGTAATGTAGGTGCAGTGCAAATACGTAAGTTGTGTCATGTAATTAATTAAGTTGATATATAAATTGATTAAGATGACTTTTATATATTAATTTTTAACAAAATAATCTGTCCTCAGTGAGGGTGACCATAAAAGTTCAGAATAAAAGCACTACAGAATAATATAGAAAGACAAAAACGATTAAATACAGGAATTGTTTAGTAAAAAATACAGAGAAAAGCAAACCCAATAGAATCATCAATGGCCAAAATATAAATGATAATGTAATATTTGGATTGAATCCTTAAAGCTCAATTGCAGTATTTGTCCGTCTATGCTGTAACATCTGAAGGAGCGTCAACATATTTCTTGCGCTTTTTGCACTACCAACCTTAACTCATCTGCCTCCATTCACCCGTTCACCATTCCTTCCAGTGCAACCTTCAGAAGGCAGTTTCTTCTCAACCAGTGAAATTTCGATATAAAGGTTCTATTTACATTATGCAGGCTTACCAGCCTTTTCATTGTCTGTTCAGCGAATATACGTTGTTCCTAACAACCAGCAAAACAATCACTATAGCCTACTACATATCCGAAGACAGTGAAATCTATCTTTCTCCTTACGAATGTAATATTATTTCGTCTTTAACATCGAAGTTCGCCATTGGGAGAGAACCAATCAATTTTATTCTCTTTAAAATATAAATACATTAGGAATTCTCGAGCGACTGTCTAAAAAAATCTTGTATGAAACACTTGCGAAACTAGCGTTTCAAGCACTCGCCGTATTGTCCACTTCCCTTTCGGATCGGTGGACAATTTTCACTTCTCGTGCTTGAAATGCTATCATTTCGAAACTTGTTGCATAAATAGCTATTATATGATTTTGATTCCATTATCTTTCAAACACATTTGCAAACACACATTTTGCAGACATTTATACATTACACTTTTCGGATGCAACAAATAATTTTGTATAATGTTTATGTTACATTTACGGTTTAAGAGTAACTATTTTAATACTTTAATTAATAATAAATCAGTTTAACTACTGGATATTTTGCAACACTGTTACAAGACGCGTGCTTCACCCTAAGCCTGAGCACCACTGGTAGAGAGTGTAAAGGTGCATTTACCAACGAGGTACAAAGATTAACTCGTTGGCGTTTACACTACGTGCAACATACTCGCTCAACTGTTTCACGAGGCAAGACTCGCATAGTGTAGTCGTGGCCCGCACCCCGAAACAGGCTAACGGTGAGCCACCTTGCAGTCGGTTTTTGGACACGCGTCAAAGAGCCTCACTACTCCACTTTTGTGTAGTATGAACGCTGATACTTGTTGATTGCGAGAAAGTAAATCAGGAGGAAAGCATGCGCGTCATCGAATTGACAAAAATCATTCTTTTTTGTGGAATCCCAAAGACAAAGCCCATCACAATCGGCCAAAAAGTGAGGAAATCAGCGCGGTCCTTCAGCAGCCCGTCGTTACTCTGATGGGGTCATAGAGAAGCGAAGGTCGTTTTCATTTTCTTGTTGAAATCAGTCATGACGGCGAACTCGGATGCAGCACTCGGAAATAGGCCTACAACTACAGGATACGACAAAATGGGTGTTGTTTCACCCAAACTGACGCCCCATCTTCTTGCCTGTTTCGCGCAATGTTTCGCTCAGTATAAACCTGTAAACGCTAAGGACGAATCATTCTCGCGAAACAGTTACGCGAGTATGTTGCACGTAGTGTAAACCCACCTTAAAGGCAGTCGTGACTATCATCAGTGCTGCAGGGAAGTGTTTGCGTTTGTTGGCAAGTGCTACTGAATTCACTGCGGTGTAGCAATTTTTCTAGAAACAAAATCGAATTCTTACTAAATAAGAAGAAAGAAATGGCGAAGGAAGATTCTATTCTTTTCATCTTAAGGATTTAGTGTGTGAAGTTACTGTCATTGAACACCTACCACTCTGTACAAATTTTCGTACCACCATTCACAGAAGAGATGCAGCTCTTTGCTTGTTTCATTCTCTTGAACTGAAACAACCCGGAACTTAGCACGTGGAGGTGGCTGCATGTCGAGTTCCGCCCTGCCCATCCAAACCTCCCTACCATGTGGGCAAGTGCATTTCATTGTTCATTCTTTGTTATTATCAATTAATGATCATACTCGTCGACTTGAATTGATATTTAGTTTCCATTTCATATCTTTTTTGTCTCAACTTATAAAAGTCACATTACCCTTCAGTACTCGCGTGGATTACAATAGTAATCCACTGATATTTAATCCTCTATTACGTCACTGCCTGCAGCACTGCGTAGTTGAGCGTCAATGCAATTTCTCGTCACAGTCTAAGTGAGGCATTACCGGTGTTTAGACGTATTTGTCGCAACCCTTTGGAAAGTTATACGAAGTTTTATAAAGTGATGCACAATTTTTCCGAGTGGATTACCATTGTAATCCACGCGAGTACTGACGTCAGTTTTTTGTTCAGGTAAGTGAAATAGTTTTTAATATGGTTATAAGTGATGCAATGCAGTAAGTTTATGAAAAATGTGTGACATCGTTCCATCCTCTTCGCAGTTTGCTCCAATGGGTACGGAAACTACAAACAACATTTGCAAATGGCTGGATGAAGATATGGATGATGGCATTGAAAATGGAAGTGATGATGAAAGCAACAGGGGAGATCTTTAGAATGAAGTTCACGATTCTAATTCAGAACAAGACAATGATGATGATGATGATGATGATGATGATGATGGTGATGATGGTGGTGATGATGAAAGACTAATGTCTATAAATGATGGAAACTGCTATACGGATAGAAAAAAGACTACAATTTATCAGGAAGAACCAGTAGCTCAACGAGGGAGAAGACGAGCACAAAATATAGTGATTCATTTATCGAGCCCTAAAAGGGCTGCAAGAATTGCGCGGACCCACACAGAGAGTTTTGACTGCTTTATTGATCAGACAATAATCAATGTAATTGTAAGGGTACTAATATTTGTATTGAAAAAGTGAAGCGTAATTACGGACGTGACAGAGATTGCAAATTAACAAATGACGTAGAAATTGAGGCACTCTTGGGTATTTTGTATTTTGCTGGCGCCTTGAAATCGGGAAGACTGAACGTAAGAGAACTATGGGATAAAAATGACACAGGAATAGAGTCAATTTACCTGACAATGACCTACAATAGATTCTAATTTTTGTTACGATGTCTACTCTTTGATAACATTTATGACAAAAGGAAAGGAAAGAAATTTATGAATTGGCTGCTATACGTGAAGTATTAGAGTTATTTGTTCAGAACTCACAAAAGTGCTATAGTCCAAGCGAATATGTAACTATAGACGAGCAGTTGGTTGCATTCAGAGGACGATGTCCCATGAAGAGTATATACCTACTAAACCAACAAAATGTTGGATCAAAATTTTTGCTAAGGTGGATGTGAAAACATATTACACTCATAACTTGGAAATTTATGCTGGTATTCAACCAGACTGTCCATTTCACCGAAATAACAGTGCACATGCAGTGGTGAAGAGGCTGGTTCATCCCATCAAAGGAACAGGAAGAAATGTGACCACCGATAACTGTTTCATGAGCATACCTCTGTGTTTAGATCTTCTAGAAAATGACAAAATTACACTTGTAGGAACATAGAAAGAAAACAAAAGAGAAATCCCTCCTCATGTCACAACTACTAAGACAGGCAAGTTAACAGTACATTGTTTGGATTCAATGAACGCTGCACAATTATTTCGTATGTACCAAAGAAAAAAAACACTGTTAGCATTATCAACCATGCATTATGATAAGGCAATGGATGAGGAAACGGGAGGCAGCTAGAAACATGAAATAATATCATTTTATAATAGAACTAAATGTGCTGTGAATGTCCTGGAACAGTTATGCTCAGCCTATGATGTAAGCAGAAATTCACGACGCTGGCCTCTATTTTCTTTGACTTACTAAACATGTAATTTGTTTCAAGTGTATGGAAGAAATGCGTAGGCCTACTTAGATAATTGAATCAGATGTAGATTAGGCTATCATGTGCGTTAAATCTGAACTGTAAAAACATCTGTAAAATATTATGTGAAGTGTGAATGATTGTTACATCCCTGAATTTTTTCATTGCTACACCCCTGAGTGAGGTATTTAGTTATCAAATATGACGTAACAAAGGTCAGCAGTAGTGAACTTGCGTTTCCTGTGGGAGAGTTTACATCAAGAGATCAGGTGACCTTCAAACAGCGAATGAGCAACAATTCTAGATAACCTACATAATAATGATGATAGTGAACTAACTCATAACTATGGTGCAACAATAAATTATGACTCATAGACACGTCCTGTGTGGAAACATTATGTAAACATGTCACTTGAATGCAATTTGTGTACTATAAAGCTCGATTCACATTATACGTCACATCACCGTCACATCACGGACCAGCAGCGTTGCATCAAAACATTGTACAATGCGTTTTGTATGGTAGCGTTCACATATACAGGCAACGTCACAGCCCATCAACGGCACGGACCGTCTGGGATTCTCGAGGAGAATGTTTTGATGTGACGTGGACGGTTTGATAGCGTGAATTGTTTATGCTTTCTTCTTCCTCCCTGTTATTTATACTCGCTTTAACATCTTTGGTCATATTGCTACTATCTTTTGATTGAAATCCGAAGGTCTGTTCTATTGTTGTGAACTAGATGGTGACTATATGTATTACTGATTTGTTATGAATATGGTTTCGGTGATGAATGAGGCCGATTCAATCTTTTCAGGTCCAGAATGCAAAGTGAGATGGGTTTCATTAAGGGATCAGTTTAGAAAGGCATTAAAAAAGAGGAAGACTAAGAGCGGACAGGCAACCCACACCGAAAAAAAAATGGAAATATGAAGATTATATGTTATTTCTGATCCCGTTTATTAAAGAAAGAGAAACTATAGGAAACGTTGAACCTCAAGGCAGTGACGATTCGAACAATCAAGGAGAAGAAGAAAGTTTGAACAACGATACAAATGAAGAGACTGCAGAGATTGCTGCTTCACATCCACAGGACTTAAGAAAATCAGTACTGCCAGAAGCAAGAACACTGATCCTCTAGTTACAGGGTCACAAAGGCGTCCAAAGAAAAAGGTGCAGGCGAAGGAAACAGCGCCATCTCTCGTTATGAAATATTTATTAGAAAACAATGAAAAATAAAAGCAATTGACGTCTACCTGCAGTGCGGACCCAATAGATGCATTTTTCAACGGCATAGCTGCCACAGTGAAACAATTTTCACCATTAAGACAAAATCTGGCAAAATCAAAAATTTTCAATATAATTTCTAATCTTGAATACGAAGAAATTCAAGAAAGGATGTTCCAGTCCCAAAGCAATGAGCAGCCTTCGATTTCTTCAGCACCACCAGCTCACTATCAGCATCCCGTGCTGCAACACAATCAGCTGCAAACAGTTAGGGTTACTTATCGGACGACCTCAACTACGTCACATGATCCGACAACTATGCAAACACCGTCGCCTACACCATCACACGTGTCAGGAATGTCATCAGTTCAAACCTACTATTAACAATAGATGTTAGAGATGTGGAATAATTAACGTTTTCCTGTGAGTGATTTTATGCAAGGAATGACAAACAATAATTTGTTTTAATTGACATAATTGCTTTTCCATTTCATTGTTTAGACTACAATCTAGAAGGACTTACCTTAAACAAACCATCAACTTTTCTTTTGCTGAAATTGCTTCTCTAAATGTTGTGTTTTGTTTTTGGATTTGTATTTCTATTTTTTGAAGCAAAATATAAAACTGATATTTTGACATTCTAAAATACTTATAGAAGCAACTTTCATCATCCTCCAACTGTCGGTATAGTGTATGATATTCACCTATATACTTCCTCTTTCTGAGCATTTCTTTCATCCATATTCTGTTTCGTTTTCTTCTTTCGGCCTCTTCTTCGTCCAACAAGACAGCAATCATCGCAAGTTTTTGTTTGCTAAATATCGGCATTGTTCGAGAGCACAGTTCCTACAGTCTTGATGGCGGCAAACTGACGGTCAGTTGCCGTTAAATGTGAATGAGTTTGCATTGGACGGTGATGGTCCGTGACGGTGATGTGACGTATAATGTGAATCGAGCTTAATACGTTTCATTATTAATATTTATATTTAATACGTTCCGTTATGCGTAACATATCCATTCTCATTACTGTAATAACTGAAAACAATATATTTCTTAACATTTAAATCTAATTGCAATGTTTAAACCTTGTCTGTCAACAAAAACATTGTAATCCGGGTGAGTACTGGCGTTACGAAATTTAACGCGAGTAACGAAGGGTTAAGATACTCCAGTACAATATAATAAATTACAGCATACCAGTGCAACGAGAAATATGAAAAAATGCTCGATGTCATTCTTTTGTCTCTCATTCTTTTTTCCTTTTTAGCTAAAGTGTAAGATAATTTTCGGTACGATGAATTATATTTTGTGATAAGAACTTAGTATCTTTTATTTCTTGTTTCTTTATTTTATGGTTTTCTCTCTTCCATTTCTTCTGTATCTTTTTTATACGTATTGAAGTTTCTCTCTTACAACTCTTGAAATACTGTACATAAATAACATTTAAATTGGAAATTGTGAACAAATATGGAAACAAACATATTAGTAGCCACTGTCAATATTTCTACTCATTTTTTTCCATTTCAATAACGATTTATTCCCATAGGATGTCAAGTGTGTATCCGGGCGGGAGAGGGTCAGTGGTTGCCAGCAGCAAGACTCTCAAATTCCTTTGCCAAGGATCCATCTACTAGACTAGGATCTATATCCTTTCCGGAACTGCTGAAAGTGAAACGCCGTTAAACGTAAAGTAAAGTAAGTATTATTTCGAAATGGTGAATTTGCCACCACATCTGAAGAGACATTGAAGTACTTCCACATTTCCTGAGAATTTTTCAGCCAATTTTTTCCTCGGTATGCGTCTTAACAATCTGAATTGTGAAGACTTCCCAAAATATATTCTTCCCTTCATATGCTGAAGTTATTATATTTACATAATATATAATTTTATAGATTTGTTCCGTCTGCCCTAGAGGTGTACATTTTTACTAATCATTTTTGTTGCATTTCAAACATGATATTTTCTTTCCTTCAAAGTAAGCTTTACGTTATTTAATGTTCTCGGACATTGTCTTAATACATTCTATTGTTCCTCATATGCAAATGTTCGAAAATTAATATTCTGATGTCTGTTTTTGTATTTAAAATTTTTACATTGTTGTAATATAAAAGGTTATTCAATATTGTAGACAATAATACAATTTATTGTTATTTTAAAAATTACAATTTTATCCCTCATCATGGTGTTGCAGTATCAAAGTTTCAAGTTTCCTTTGCGATGGTGTAAGCCAATAAATTATCAACTGTTTAATATTTCAACGTTGTATATATTGTGAAGTGTATGTCTTTGTAGGGTACAATTTCAATTCTGTTTCCTACTTTAATTTTCGTTATTACATCCATATAATATTTCTTCAATAAAATAAATGCTCTCGAATACGAGATTATTAAATTTGTATAATATGAGATTTCTTCAAGTCATTGCTCAAAATTTAGAGAAACAAATTTTTAATTTATAAAATTGTAGTGACACATGTTCTACTATTCGGTGAAATAATTTAGAGAGCGAAATTGTAGACCATTATCTGAAGTTAAGTAAGCATTTTACTTTGATCATCCATGTGAAAAAGAAAGGATTAGATTCTTTTCTTTATAGATCATACAGTCGTATCCAAAGAAACTACTGACTATACCGAATTCGACGAGTTTTATTTTAATTTAATAACAGCTTATCATCAAGTACATAATTATGGCAAAATTAAATAGTACACACTACAACTGATGTATTGTAACTAATATAGATGTAAATGTAACGCATGCGCAATAGGTACCAACCACTTCCAATCTAACGGTCTCTATCGGGCAAGATATACATGGACTATTATACCAGGTGGCCCATCTGCGCTGTTTTAAAAACTATTATTGAAAACCCATCAAACAGAAGAGCACGAAACGATTTTTACATTACAAGATGTGATGGCGATTGTCACTGGTTTATATCCGTGACTAAACATACTGAAAGGGATTTGTAGCTTGTAATTATTATTATTATTATTATTATTATTATTATTATTATTATTATTATTATTATTATTATTATTATTATTATTATTATTATTGCTATTATTATTTATTAACATAACTTTCAAACCACTGCCAGTAAAGTCTACGAGCTGCAGTTGCATTTTGCAGTGTTTCACCAAAGAGCAGAACAATGTCTGTGTACCAGGAACACCGCTGTTATCATAATTAGTAAAAAAAAAAAACAGGAACGAAATAAATGAAGCGGTTTCATAACCCTGTTACTACTGTAGTTGTGCTTGATGTTTCAAGCAGTGGACACTCGAGTCAAACACTTGCATTTGTTTTGGTATCCGTTCCCTAAGCCTCTGATCTAGGCAACTATTTAGCTCAACAAAAGACGGCGCAGATGAATCATCTGATAGCGATGCCACACTAGCGTAGCAATGAACAATGCTGTACATACGAAATTAACCAAAATTGAAATGAAGTGGTCACTTAAACAATACTTACATTACAAGAAACTTTTTTCGACGTCGCAAAAAGTGTTAGAAGCTTAAGAATAACATGAAATGTTACTGATGATTTTGCACAATGGAATAGTCTGAAGTGTCGATCGAAAGGTAGAAATAAGATGGTTTACCATAACTATGAATTGTAAAGTTGGCTGACAAATAAATATCATATCATATCATATCATATCATATCATATCATATCATATCATATCATATCATATCATATCATATCCCAGGTGGCCCGGGTTCGATTCCCGGTCGGCACAAGTTACCTGGTTGAGGTTTTTTCCGGGGTTTTCCCTCAACCCAATATGAACAAATGCTGGGTACTTTACGGTGTTGGACCCCGGACTTATTTCACCGGCATTATCACCTTCATCTCATTCAGACGCTAAATAACCGAAGCTGTTGATAAAGCGTCGTAAAATAACATACTAAAATAAAAAATCATATCATAACATATCATATCATATTATATCATATCATGTCACGTCATGTCATGTGATATCATATCATTATATCATATATCGTACCGTATCATATCATATCATATATATCATATCGTATATATCATATCATATCGTACATCATATATCACATCGCATCACTTCACATCACATCATATCACATCACATCATTTGGGGTCTTCAATAATTGCAGATTCTTACTATACATGAAACAACAGCTCCATTGTTCTTCGCTTCCAAAACTTTCCCTGGCCACAATTCCTCCTCATAAGTAACTACCATATAACTATGTGCTTTTAGCATTAATTTATCAGATTTCGTCTTCTTTTCCACATCTGACTCACTGTCTGTAAATATGGAGAGAATACCGGAAACATCATAATCTATATCCAATTCAATTTCATCGCTCTCATAGTCACTTACAGGGACGGTTGTTTTCCTTCTACCCTGAAGTTTTCGTTTTACCGGACCATCATTCGTGCTAGTACCATTGATGCTGGAACAGCCTGTTTCTTTATGTACTGGACTATAATGTTAAATGGTGTTTTATAATATACTGAGATACCGTATTTGCAGAAGTAAATAATCACATTGATCACATTTTATTAAAACAATTATTTCAAAATGAAATACAACTATTGTCCACGAAAAATTGTGGTACATAGTTGAGGACTGACTTCTAGCCTTAAGGTTAAACATTTTTCACGCAGAGTCTTTGACCTCTACCAGTGTAATTATTACGTGAAAGTAAACACTATACTGGATGTTCATTTCAAAGTGTGTCACGACGTCACTGTTGTGAGTCAGCGATTTGAAGCGAGTTTCAGCTTTTATGTCAGAGAAGTTGCCTATTAATCAAGGCGTTCAATCTGAACTTGAGAACGTGTACAGTATAACTTGAACGTCGTAGCAACAGATGGCGGCCTGTACGGTCTGTGTGCTACCATAACCTCTTTCGAACTGTGTTTTGAGCGGGCAAGTCGTACGCAGGGTATTTGTTATCATCGGTTGCGTACGGCAACATTCCAACAAATCAAATGCTCCGTGTCCATGTTGACAGTCGAAGTTAATTCAACGAGTACGTAAGTAATCGTCTTAACCCTCTCCTCATATCCCGACAGTAAGGAAAAAACTCACCTCACTACGTATTTCCAAACAGTTCACATTCCTACCACTACCGACGTTACCGTACGTATTGATAAGTACTCTTCAGAATGAACGCCGTACTTGCTAGGCAACTTCTCTGGCTCATAGGCAATATGCCTCTGCGGAAGTGTTGGAAGATTGAATTCTCTAGGCTCATCGGCTAGCCACATGACGGCATACAGCGAGCCATGACACACTTTGAAATGAACACGCAGTATAACCAGGTTTAATTGTACAAACAATCATATATCTATAACTTACTAATTCTAGAGATGGAGAGCTTAATAAAACAAACACAAATTGAATGATTTTGTGTCTTCACACATTCAATAGAACGATACACACTGACCTTGTTGAGCATCCATATCATTGCCACGTGTAATGGCAGATTGAAGCATCTATGGGGAACATAATTCCATCACTCAAATGGTAAACACCGAACTCTTGGGGGACTAAGTGGTACATAATGCGTTTTGGACCATAGTTGGGTGCTTGGATCGTAGTTAGGGGAAATGACGGTAGTTAAATTAATCCATACGAGAGACAAGCTCGCAAGCAAATTAAGAAAAGAATCATTTAATATTATTTAAAAAAGTAAATTTAAAAAATTTCATGACATATTATCTAATGTAATGAAGAGAGCGAAAGCTAATTATTTCTCTACCAAATTAGAGAAAGTACAGCAATAATACTAAAATGTTTTGAGAAACTGTGCGAGAAGCTGCAAATATTGAGGTAAATAAAAAATAACATTTTAATGAGATTGTTTCTCGAAATGGTTTAATCATATGATACAAAACATATTGCAACAGAATTTAACTCGCATTTTATAAATATTGGCTTGGATATTGTATCGTCTATAAAAAATAAAAATTTTCTTAGCAATGTAACTTTAGTAAATTTTTGTATGTATCTTTACCCCGTAACAGATAACGAAATAATCAAAACAGCCAAAACTTTAAAAAATATTTTATCACTTGGTCCTGATAACATAAGTTCTAAAATACTTAAGATGTTATAAATGATATTGCCAAACCTCTAACTCATATTTTTATACATCTTGATTACACAACTTTTAACACTGTATCACTTCGGAATATGTATGATAAGAACTTTCTTGTGTTAAATTTTAACGTACCTTGGGTCATCTCCAGAACTGGTCGTTGTTGGACTTGGCGCCTCTTGTTTCCTGTGAGGGTGCGTTCGTAATGTAGAGTCAAAGAGTGTATGTGTTTTGAAATTGAGTTGTGTGTTGAGAATATCGTTGGGGTGTGTTTTCGTGTGTGTGAAGATGCCCCACAGTAGGTCGGAATATGTTAACAAGGTACAGTTTCCCTAGAAAAGGATGAGACGATTGAATATTTCTAAGTCTCAGATGTAAGACACTGCGCATGATCAGAGACCAGAGCACTGATACACAAGATAACGAATATTGAGTTACTTAAATTCAGGCTATTTGGTTTGTTACTACCATCGTTCCGAAATTCACTTCAAAAACTGCAAAAAATATGATAATATTGCATAAATAAAAGATAAATATATACATAAATCGTGTAGTTAAATCGACAATGGACCTTCATGACTAGATTGACACTCCGCACAGAAAGAGAAGCTTTCGTGTCGTTTCAATAGCTCAGACGCTAAGATTTCTGCGTGTTGTGTAGAAGAGTGCGAGTTCGATTCCTCGTCTACACCACTATTTTTTTTTGTCTAAATAACTTTGAAATAGCTAAATAACGTTGAAATAGAGTTTTAAAAAGTCCTCAGATTAAGTGTTAATGATCACAGACAATACAAAATTACAAGTTATAATATTATAAACGTTAATCTAATGAATGCATTTATACACACACACACACACACACACATTCAATGTAAATGCATATATATATTAAAAACTAACAATTAAAATGAAATTTACAAATATTTCTAAGCCACACAGACACACATTTATAAAGGTTTAGAGTCCTTAGGCTATGTCATTTGTTGAGTAATTATTACAATATTTTATTAGTAGCTTTCCCATGTGTAAGAAATGCACTCACACAAAACCAATTTTTGTTAAAAGTGTGGCTTTGAATTATTTCATTCTCACCCCTTCAGTTGATTTGAACTATCTTATCTACGTGTTTGCAATAGTGTTTAATTTAATGTGAATTCAATTTTATTCTTGTTATGATTGAACGAAAAAGCACTTTTGCAGTTATTGACTAATTACATATATTAATACTAATTATTAAATGCATCTGTTAAGTTACCAATTGCAGTATCTTTTGCAAAATCTTGAATGTTTAATTTGTCAATAATATTTCTTTACTATATACTATAAGACGTTAAAAGAATTTGCAATAGATTTGGGATCCTCTACTTTATAATCACTGGTTTTAATGAAAAAATATTTTCTTTCATAGAATATCTATTAGGTTAACTTTAATAATATTCCGAATAGCTTTAATTGCATTATCTGAATTTTGTACTTTTCTATTCAAATGTATTCTATTTCCCTCTTTCATAATTTTTGATAAATTACACTGTACTTCTTGCAGTATTTAAGAACATTGCAACTCATTACATATAGATTCTTCTTTTTAATACATGAGATTTTTAAGTCCCTGCGTTATCTACATGTTTTTACTTTTGAATTTTTTTACAACATTGAGTGGAGAACATCCACTGAAGTGATTCTGAAATTATGTGAAAAATACTATACATTTACTCTTAATATCAGTAGTATCAGTATCATATACGTTTTCCCAAGATCCATTTCGTAGACATAAATGTAAATAATCACTAGATAGTCTACAGCATTTACGACCCTTTTTTAGTTTTTAAATTAATATTTTTAAATTGTTCAGTGACATTGGAAACACTTAGGATTTGTTTATCATGTTCAGACAAGCCATTGATTATAGGTTCTGTCAGTCTAATTGTGTGTACAAAACGTTTATCAATGGCTGTGCTACTTCAGCTTGTATGCAGGTGGGAAAATGACTTTACGACTAAGGTTTCCAGTTTCAAGGAGTGAATTTAATTTATTTTTACGGAAAAGTTCCGAGAGATAATCTATGTTTATGTCACTACAGATCACAAATTCCATATGAGATTTCTAAAGTCGTTTCTTTACAAATTCAATGTTTGCTATAAATATTAATAAATGTAAGAAATATAAATGTAGTTAGAAGTCTGATTTACATTATAAAAAGCAAGAAGTTATTTTCCTCGGCAAGATTCGAACTTTCGATGTTTGGTTTTGTCGTCCAACGCATAAGCACGGACCTATTCAATGCTTATGTTAATAACCTACAATTTAGCTGTAGCAATGTGGTGTCATAACTTGGGATTTGTTTACTTAATGTAATTAGATTTAATTTCATTAGTTTCGCAACAATTGAACTTCCTGTTATAACCTGTTATTTAAATATTTAATTTACGGTTGATTTATGAACTCTTACTGTGCAAGATGCCCCTTATTTCAATAATTCTATATCACGTTAAATAGTCATGTCTACACTAAAGTATTATCGTCATCCCTCATTTCTCATCGTAATGGCGAACCGACGTGACATGAGACAGAGATTTATAGCTCTAGTTGAGGCTGGATATGGGGCTAGATCTACTGGCCGTTTGGTCGGTGTTCCTGGAAGTACAGCCGCGAGGGGGTTCATCGTTACCAAAATTCAGGGGAGTTAAAAAATCGCCCTATTCCTGGGCGTCCGCGGATTTCTTCATTGGAATAGGATGCTCTCTTATTCGAAACAGTTCGACAGGACCCCTTTCTGACTGCTAACGAAATAAGAGCAGCATCTAACTTTCCCGGCTCTTCACAGACTATGATCAGCAGGTTGAGGAACCGTGGTATTAGGAGCCGGAGGGCTGCGCAAATGGAAATATTGGGGGAAGCACAAGCTGTCGACCGTCTTGCCTTCGCTACCAATCGAGTGGATTTCGATTGGAGAAATGTAATTTTCTCCGAAGAAACAATCATCTCGAGTGACTACGAAGGTCCTGTCCGTGTCTATCGTGAGGATGGTCTCCGACATGATCAGCGCTATGTGCACCGGCGTGAAAGATCGGGGCACTTTAGCATATCGTGTTGGGGGTGGACCTGGCATTATAGAACGCATCGATGGCCGGTTTAATGCGGAAACTTACGAGCACATTCTGGAAAATATTTTCCTTCCTTCCGTCCGAGAACGTTTTTCCGAAGGAACATTGCTGTTCCAGCAGGGTAACCATCTCGTGCACTATGTCGCAAGCATTCAACGATGGTTTCAAAGGAGACCCGAGATCGAAATCATTAATTGGCCTCCGAAGTCACCTGATTTGAATGTCATCGAAAATTTATGGGCGGAATTGAAAAAGAGAAGGATAGTCACCTATGCCCACCGACGCCCTCGAAATCGAGACGAATTGTGGGATCAAGTTGTTGACACCTGGGAAGATCTCGCCGGGGATCAGAACTTATTCCACAATCTCGTGACATTCATGCCGGATTGACTTAGAGCTGTAATAGAAGCTGATGATATGTGGACAAGATTTTAAGTTACCAGGTCTCTTTTAGTTTTTTATGATTTTTGTTTGAGGAAGAATACTTTTAACTTCCAAGTAAGATTTATTTTTTTTGACGAGGTTCAGCCCACTTGTAAGACCCAAAAATTGTACATAAATTATTCCATATTTTTCAACAAATTAGATAGTAGAGGAACTCTGAACAAATTAATTACAACTCAATAAAAAAAAAAGTTTCACCTGGGATCGAACACGAGATGTGTCGGTTATATGGAGGAACCGACACGCTACTATATGAGCTACCGGGACAGATAGTGGCCGCAGCAGTCCAGAATGTAGATCCGATAGCAGGCATTTGCCATTCGGTACAGAGAAGCAATGATATTTTGTTACCCGAGCTAAGTTGTGAAATCGTGGCCTTGAATGGCTGTCTTCTTCGTGATCCTTATTCTGGTTCTTGTCCTTGTGGTCCTTGTAACAATTCTTGCTTCTATTTTTCATGGTACTTATCGTTACGTCGATATCGAGTGAACCGCGCTGTAGAACTTTAACTTCCGACGACCAAGAATCGTCTCATTCTTTTTAAGGGTAACTGTACGTTAAAATTTAACACAAGTAAGTTCTTATCATACATATTCCAAAGTCATATTTTTACTTTACGCTTTCTAAATGACAAATTCCCAAATAAATTTAAATATGCAATTGTGAAAACTATTTTAAATCAGGAGACAAAAGAAATATGAACAATTTATTATAGACCAATATCATCACTTTCAAGTGTTTCAAAATTACTAGAAAAATGTATTAAATTTCGATTAATGAATTATCTTGATAAACGTAATATATTAAGTGATAATCAATTTAGTTTTCGAAAAAATTTCAGTACATATAATGCAATATATCAAGTTACTAAAAAAATTGTCAGAGAATTTGATCAAGGTAACAAATGTATTGGTATTTTCCTGGGCGTAAGAGAAGCATTTGATACAGTGAAACACGATATCTTAATTGAGAAATCAGACTTATTGGGAATAAAGAAAATTAATAAAATCTTATCTTAACGACAGAATTCAAATAAGGAAAATTGACAATTATTCAACTGAACCTTCAATTATTAATATATGTGTTTCCCAAGGCACAGTTCTAGGTCTTATTTTATTTTTAATATACAGGTGAATCAAAAGTCTGGAACCATATAAATATCTTTTATATGCTTGATTTTCGATTACTATAGGTGTTACCAGTATTTGTAAAACCAAATGTTCTACCAGTGACACATTCGATTCTAGCCCTCAGCTATCTCAAAAGCCGCCATTTTAATGCAACTTTGAAATTTTAAATGGAAAGTGGGTCATGTAGGTACTCAGGATCATGTGAAATTTTCTGCGAAAAACAATGATGCAATCCGTTTTCAGATATCTCTGATCATTTTCAAGTTATTTGAAGATAACAGTCATAATGACACAAACATTAGTTACTTCATCTACAGATATTTTGTAACATGGTACAGCACTAAGGAGACTTTGGAAAAGGTATTTTTATGCAATTCTGGTAATTAACTTTTCTTGCTTTACTGTTTGGTTAACCTGCGAAAGTTTGGTGGCAAAACCTGATACGATACATAATATAATAATTCAAATAATGGACTTAAATTAATAAAAAAACGGTTTGACATAAATTATTAATCAACGAACATAAAACCATAATTATTCCATTATCATTATCTGAAAAATGTAACAAACATCCCACATCTATATTAAGTATTAAATTACATAACTCTGATTGTTGTCTTATACAATGTAAATGTCCGATTATTAAGGAGTCCTCTGAAGTTAAATATTTAGGCATAATTTTCGACAATAATTTAAAATGGAACCAACACTTTAATTACCTTTGTAATAAATTATGTAAAATAATATATTATTTTGTTTTATTGAGGAATTACTTGTCAATAAGTTTATTACGGCAATATACTTAACTTTATTTCAATCGGTAATTACGTACGGAATTATAGGATAGCGTAGCTTATTTAAAATCAATTTTAATCCTCTTTATTTATTATAGAAGAAGATAATTTAAATATGTCTTCATAAACCTATTGGTCTTGCATTTCAAAATTTTTTTTAGACTTTAATGTTCTTAAAATAAGACAAATTTATTATATTTTATTGATGAAATTTCTACATAAAAATTCCAAATAATTTTGAATTGTATTCTCATAGTTATGAAACAAAAGGTATGAATTCTTTAAGATTGTTTGAACAAAAATGCAACATTGCTACAGTATTTAATGATAGTAGTAATTTAGACCCAAGAATATATAACAAATTTATATTTAAATATCGTAATGCTGTCAATTATTCTAAGTTATGTATGGATTTTATAAATAAAGAAAAATGTAAATTTAAATTTATATATTCTTATTGCGTAGTTCACATAGAACAAATTTTATTATATACTTCTTAATTTCAATTCAGAAATCCGCCCCTTAGCACGAGTTCTACTCTTTCAGGGGTGAGATAAAGCTTTTTCTTTTTTCATTTTATGTGATTCTCCGATAAGCAAGTTGTAATATAATAATATTAAATTAGGCTAACCGTCTATACTTATCTAGTTTATATTTGGATTAAACATTAACGTTTTCGGCACTTACGTGCCATTTTCAAATGTATGGAATTACCTTATTACATGATCAAATAGATACACCTTATGTGTGTGAAATATATGGTATGTACCCTTGGTGATCTACCAACATTAATGTTTAATCCAAATATAAACTAATAAGTATAGACGGTTAGCCCAATTTAATACTATTATATTAAAGCTTTTTCTGTTTGTATTGTATTTGATGTTACTAGCAAAATAAATAAATAGATAAACAAACAAATAAATGATAAATAAATACATAAATAAATAAACAAGTAAATAATTAAACAAATAAATAGATAGATAAATAGATAGATCTTCAAGATGAACAGAAAATTAGGGATAATAGTAATGAAATGTAGAGAAGAGTAACCGAGAATATTTCTAAACAAGGGCAATGTATACAAGTATTGCAAATTTATCAGGAATGCTGCTGCTGCTGCTGCTGCTACTACTACTACTACTACTACTACTACTACTACTACTACTACTACTACTACTACTAATACTAATACTACTATTACTACTACTGTAAATTCTTGTTGCTTTCTATTAGGTTTTACAATGGAACGATTTAGGAGCCATAATAAGATAGTTCAACCTTTTCAATTTCCGAAAATAAAAATAAAATAATTTTTATTAAAATAATACATTTTTCTATACACATATTAACGTTTAAGTGCGCTGTGAAAAGTTTGCAGAACCAACTGTGTTGAATAATATATTTTTTAAATTTATACTTTTGAGTAGTGACTCTCAGCTCCGTCTCCCCCCCCCCCCCGGAACGGAATCATAGCCCTATTCTCACAGAATCAGTTATACTGGCCGGAATATTTAATAATTTAATTCACTTATGGAACGGCATTTCTTTATAATCTGCATTTCTCGGACCCTCCGTATAGAAGCTGGAGTCCCCCAAGGCAGTGTCATATCCCCCACTCTGTATAACATCTATGTGGCAATCCTACGTGTATAAGACACTAAAACGGCCTCTGGCTCAAAGCCAGACATGTCAATAAACTACTATTACTATAAGCTGCATATAAACCGATACACCCCCCCCCACCCATAAACACGGCATACACAAGCTGCCAGTGACCTGCTTAGACTATTTAAGATACATGTAAACCTTATTTTTAAGGAAATGAATGTATGTATTTATTTACACTGCAAGTGGGCAAGTACCCGGTGGCAGTGGTATACACAATATAAACAATACACAATAAAATTACAATATACAATACAAAAACAATACACAATACAATTACAATACACAATACACAATACACAATATGCATTGTATAATTTGCACTTTTTACTATTTGATGGTCATTTTTAATTTTTGTATGTAGAAACTTGGAACTCTCGCTTGAAAAAACAGAGATTAAAGGTGTTTGAGAATACGGTTCTTAAGAAAATATTTTGGACTAAGAGGGATGAAGTTACAGGAGAATAGAGAAAATACACAACGCGGAATTGCACGCATTGTATTCTTACCTGACATAATTAGGAACATTAAATACAGACGTTTGAGATAAGCAGGGCATGTAGCACATATGGGCGAATCCAGAGATGCATATAGAGTGTTAGTTAGGAGGCCGGAGGAAAAAAGACATTTGGTGAGGGCGAGACCTAGATGGGAGGATAACATTAAAATGGATTTGAAGGAGGTGGGACATGATGATAGAGACTGAATTAATATTGCACAGGATAGGGACTGATTGCGGGCTTATTTGAGGACGGCAATGAATCTGCTGGTTCCTTAAAAGCCAAATGTAAGTAAGAAATATCATTGCTGCAAAAACTTGAATTCGAGATTAGTAAAAAGAATTCTGTCAGAAATCTTGGAAAAAAAATAATAAAGTACCAGGGCACTTCATTTCACCACAGAAATTCGAGAGTTTGAGGGGCCATGACATATCAAACAGCTGTTTGTTCTGTCGATTATTAGGCCTACAAGATATCTATATCAGCGATTTAATACTAGTAGATATTTCATTTTTGTATTATAATTGACGATAACTGTTTCAAGATGTTCTGTGAATATTCGGATGTCCATTATGAATTTTGTTTATAATTCAAGATTCAGGTTTCTCAGCCATTTTTAAGATGAATACAGAAGCTCTTTGTCATTTTACTCCTAAAAGCACATTGTTTAAAATGTTTGTAGCATTATTTTGATATTCGCTTTCAAAATGTTTATTAGGCCTACAAGATATCTATATCAGCGATTTAATATTAGTAGATACTTCATTTTTGTATTATAATTGACGGTAACTGTTTTAAGATGTTCTGTGAATATTCAGATGTGCATTATGAATCAGGTTTCTCAGCCATTTTTAAGATGAATACAGAAGCTTTTATGTCATTTTACTCCTAAAAGCAGATTGTTTAAAATGTTTGTACCATTATTTTGATATTCGCTTTCAAAATGTTAAAATAAAGAATACATCTTAAACAATTTTAGAGATACTTTTATAGAATACATCTTAAGAATCAATTTTAGAGATACGTTTATAGAAACATGGGAGGATATTTTTGAAATGCAACAAAATAAATCTCTGTTGCACAGAAAAGTTTCCTCACCGCCTAAGAATGTGTGTTCGAAATATCATGCTTCTAGCATTGATATTTCCGAAGGTATAAAGATATTAATTATTTTCTGTGAGGATAAAGCAAAAAAAAAAATGATTACCAGAATTTGCAATTCAAGTTTATTGTCATTTAAAAACCCTGTGCACCAGAGCTTTAAAAATGACAGCTAAAAGGGCTATAAATGTGCATTAAATGTTGTGTGATGAAATTATCAAATTTCAAAGATTATTTTGAAGCAAGCAATTTTCCTTTTAAAAAATTACTGGTTTTCTACCACATTATGATTTCTGATATTTTATTGCCTTACCCTTTCAACATTTATAAAAATTTCAAATTAAAAAATCTAGATGATGAATTTTACGCGACCACACGTGCTTAATTGTCACCATATTTAGTGGAAGCAAGGGACGATGCGTGAGATTCAGACATATTTTTAGCATAAAAAGAAAAAGGCCGCCAATCAAAATGTAGTTTTAATGGTGGGTAATATTAAGGAGTGCACATAATGTACTAATGTATCTGATATGGGATGTATATGATATAGGATGTATGAGAGGTGGCATGTCCCTGCAGATGTCTTCGTAATCAACATCGGAGCTGGCATCGAAGACATCGGAGCTGACATCGCAGCTGGTATCTGACTTGGGATGTATGAGAGGTGGCATGTCCCTGCAGATATTCTCGTGCTCTGCATCGGAGCTGGCATCCAAGCTGGTATCGGAGCTAGCATCGAAGACAACGGAGCTGACATCGCAGCTGGTATCTGACATGGAAGGTGTAAGAGGTGGCATGTCCCTACAGATTTTCTCGTGCTCTGCAACTGAGCTGGCATCAATGATGGCATCGCAGCTAGCATCGAAGACATCAGAGCTGACATCGACGCTGGTACCTGACGTGGGAAATATAAGAGGTGGCATATCCCTGGAGAAGTCCTCTTGCTCTGCATCGAAGCTGGAATCTGAGCTAGCATCGAAGACATCGGAGCTGACATTAGCGCTGGTATCTGACATGGGCGATATAAGGGGTGGCATATCCCTGCAGATGTCCTCGTGCTCTGCATCGGAACTAACATCGAAGCTAGAATCGGTGCTAGCATCGAAGATATCGGAGCTGACATCGGCGCTGGTATCTGACATGGGAGATGTAAAAGGTGGTATGTCCCTCCAAAATGTCCTCGTGCTCTGCAATAAACAAAATAAACTTGATCGTTAATCAAGTGTCATTGCATTGATAGGCTTTCAATGAATGGCATATTAATAGAGCGAGGAGTCGTATACAACTGTATATTTTTACTGTCCATTTACAAGTCGTACAAAACCATTTTATACATGTTTTGAAAGACTTTAATGACGAATATTCAAAATTATTTCAGACGTTTCTGTATATAAGAGATCATTGAGCATGCAATGTAGCATATTTTCAGTATTTTGTGGCATAACGCTCCAAATTGGCATATTTGGTAAAAACATGGATATTCTGAATTATTTCTCAGCACATAATTTTTTCTCTTAACTGTGCTCTTTAGCGGAAAATTCATTGCATATGCAGTGTGGGTGTGGGAAAACAAAACAACCATACTATGCTTGTTCCATTATGCCACTGCACAACAAGAAGCATTCTCAAACACTTCTACCAACCTGACATCATCATCATCATCATCGTCATTATCGTCATCACCAACACCACCACCACCACCATCATCATCATCATCATCATCATCGTAATCACCACCACCACCACCATCATCATCATCATCATCCATACAAGGTCGCCCTGAGTGTCGCAATTGGTATAGCGCTGGCCTTCTGTGGCTGAGGTTGCATGTTCGATCCCGGCGCAAGGCGATGGCATTTATGTGTGTTTAAATGCGACAGGCTCATGTAACTAGATTTAGTGGCATGTAAAAGAATTTCTGGCACACCGGCTACACTGATATTATCTCGGCAGTTGCGAGCGTCGTTAAATAAACAATAATTATAAATTTTTAAATGTTTCATACAAGTATTAGGACATATGGCCTATATGATCTCATAGTAAAGAGGAATTTTCTTCCTAACTCTTTTCGGAACGCCCCAGAAATCTCTCCCCATGGGGTTGATAGTGAAGTATGGCGTTTGGGATTCTGTGGGATCTCATACATCGCAAATGGCTCATTCAGTTCTGATATTTCTGTATGAAATGGAGTACTGATTCCAGACCAGTTTTTTCATTATTTTACCATTTGTGGTGTAATGGATACTCTTTTACTATCTTCGGGATTATGGGTGGGGTCCTTGGATCAAGGAGACGAAATAGCGTAGAGTAGAATTTCTAAGTTGAGTAAATAAATGTAAGATGGTTTATTCTGGTATATAATCCTGGTACGTCTGTCACAGGATCACAGACGTACTTCACACAAGCAATGATACAGAAAGACATTATTTTACTCTTTACATGGATATTTATAGACTAACTCTCAAAGTCACTCAAGGATTAGATCAAAGTACAATTCTGATGAAATAGTGTCAAAAGTTTCGTGGAGATCTTTCCAGAGTCTTCCATCAATAGCTGATGCAACATACCGCTTCAGTATCATCATTGTCTGTGGTTCAGGGTTCGATAATACGCTGGAAGAATGATTGAATTTTGTAAGAATAAGTTGGCATAATATCACACGTTGCGTTTATAGTCCCATTTTGTACAACATACTGTTCTTCGCCCTCAGTAGCGTAGTTAATATAGCGCTGGCCTTCTATGCTCGAGGTTGCGGATTCGATCCCGGCACAGGTCGATGGCGTTTAAGTGTGTTTAAATGCGATAGGCTCATGCCAGTATATTTACTGGCATGTAAAAGAACTCCTGCGGGACAAAATTCCGGCACACCGGCGACGCTGATATAACTTCTACAGTTGCGAGCGTTGTTAAATAAACCATAATAATAATAATAATAATAATAATAATAATAATAATAATAATAATAATAATAAATATAATAATAATAATAATTATTATTATTATTATTCATAGAATCTAGGGTTTATTAAAAAAAACTCCTCTCTACTTCAACTGATGTCACGGGCATATACTTGAAATGACCGAAGTCCGCTGGTGAAAAATATTCATAAAAAGAACTGAAACCAGTGTTTTCAACTCGTAGGACTTTCTCGACTTTAGACATTGACTGGTACTCAATGTTGTTTTCCAATTTTTTTTTTCTCTCTTTAACTTCTTGTCCAATTTTTCCTACTCACTGTTGCAAGTGTTCTTCAAAGCCTTTAATCTTTTTAACTGCTGAAGGAATGCTCTCATCTCTTTTCTCTAGCCATGCCAATGTTTTTGCTAAAATTGAAAAGTTACCATTGATATATGACACACATAACCCTTAATTTGAGGATCAGCCAGCAAGCCTTGAGAAACTTCTATAGAATCAGCACTTTCTCTATCAATGCTGTCTTCACTTGTAAGATACAAAATGCTGACTGCGAGCACTGCAGCTGCAGTATTTGTACTGTTGCGTTGAATGGGGCAATCACGTTACACACGTGATCAGGATTTAAGGTTGTTACTGCATGATGCAATTTGCATTAGATTTTTAAATATAGACTATGATTTCAGCGTAAAAAGAAAAGTATGTTCAAAGTAAGAAAAGGGCAATAATGCAACAAAAAGTAGAACATTTCCTAAAAAAATGACCAATAAACAATAGAAGACCAAAAATTGCAAATAAACTCAAAATAAAAGTAGGCTGTATTGGTTTGTGTTGGAGTGAAATGAGTTTGTATTCTATCCTGCATTGTCTATAATGTCTCCGAAAAAATATATTTCACCAACTTCCGAGCCCTATTCATCACTCATCAACTCACCACTATTTTCACACCTCACTTCTGATATTCCCATCATATCCAATCTGTTGTTTATCATTGCTTCCTTTATATTTTCCAGCTTACCTGGTAGCAGTGGAGTATCCACATCAAACGATGCAGTCTTCGGTCTTCTATTCCACGTTGCAGTCGTCGATCTTCAATTCAACGGTGCACTCTTCGATATTCCTTTCTTCTCTCCGTTGAGATGCGTCATGATGTGTCCTTCCCCAGTATCCCCCTCTCGTACAACCGAACGGAGGGATAGTTTACGTCCGGAATCTTTTACTGGGGAAAGACTCATCATGCCATTTTTTATCATGTCTTCTTGGGATAGATAAATACGGAATCTTCCCATCAAAATTTCACCATGCATACAGAATGTTTGAATGTCTTTACTACTAATATTTCGTTCTTATTTCACCTTGCCTTTATCTTCTATACAACATAAAAGTATTGACCCTTTTTTATATATTTTGTTGTTTTATTTACATTATAATATAAACTTTGTTTGCACTGTTGTATCACTAAATAGTACAAAATGATCTTTAATATATTGTCACTAACTTTGACAGAGAAATTTCCAGTCGTTTGTAAGTTATGGATTTTTTTCCGAATAGGTGCACACCAATATCGAGGGATGAAGTACTGTACAAACACGTGCATATCAAAGAAATGAGTAGGATTTCACACAAAATACTTTGCCTGTACTCATAGTCAATATCAATCAATAACTGGAACAATTTTGACCAGTATCCGAAAAAGTTGCGCCACAGCCAATTTGTTGATTTGACATGGAATGACTCATTGCTCTCCGCACACCACTCTCTCTTTGGCGTCTTAAAAGATCCCAGGGGGCCCCAGCGTGGCGGTGAGGAGAGTGGATTTGACTAATTAGGCCCTCCGGACTTCACCGAAATTCACCACAGGGGTTGAATATCAGTTCCATCAGGGTTTTTGACCCTATCAGAGACTGGGAAATCCCAATTAGCCTTTGCCCCCTTATTGAGTCTAAAGTATTATAAAGGTCATCAATGTGAAAAGATAACTAAGATACTTATCGAGCATGACACCAAGAAAGTTAGTCTTCCAGGATGACTTAAGATTAATGTTGTCATTAAAATACTAGATATGTAAAATTAACGTTATAGGAGAGTGAAAGAGCTAATGCTTCATTGCCAAAGCCAAGCATTTGATAACAACAATAACATTATTAGTAAGAAATAAACATGATGCTCTATCTACATTAAGAATAAGATTAATAGAACGACACCATTTTGAATTCACAAATACCATTAATTAATTATTCAGTTTGTGCAGTATCTAGATGTGAAGCAGGAAAAAGATGAAGATTAAGCAAACGAACACTTCAATATTACTAATTTATGCAGTGATAAGAGAAGTTGTGAAACAAATGCTAAGAAAAATCGTCAACTGAATATAATTTATTAAAGTAATAATTAAAGGATTAATACAATTCTGAAAAAAAAGTTTTAACTTCAATTCTTATATTCGTGTGCAGTGGGGGGCACACAGGTAGACACAGTGTAATTTTGATTGTGCTACGAAAGCCCTTTGAGTCTTGGTGTCTCTGAGTGAAAATATGTCTAGCAGAGCTCAAATTTGACGTGGACGAGAAATTGCGTGTGAAGATTAATTGAAGGGCTTGGGGCAATAACAAGACAAACCACATATTGAATGTTTTGAGATATAACCATTTTTATGTTTTGAGAAGTTCTGTAATTATCAATTTTACTTTAGAGTTGTTGTAAAACACACTATTTTATCCATTATTTCATGTACTTTGCTTCAGTTGAAATTAAATGGCATATTTCGTGATTATTGATGGATATTTTTATATTTTTATAGATAAGTGACAATTATTTTGTAGCTTGTCATATTATTGTCTCTTTTTATTTTTCAATAAATTTTATGTTGGAAAAGGAATAAATAGTACAAACTGAATTATAATTCTGAACAAATCTGTATTTAACCTTTTCCCTTACTATATATTTTACCAGTTTTGTGAAAAAAGTGTCATTTTTTCATTTTTGTATAGAGGTCATTTAATATTACAGAATCACTGTACATCACTAATTTTCTTAAATACCTAAAAATCACTATGAAATAGACATACATGCATACCTGAATTATTATCCCGAGTTATCTCGTGAAACTTGATTCCAGCTCTGGTAGTTGTCCCACTTTGATTTTCTCCTGAACTAATTACCAACTTATGCTTTTTATGGATTAATTTATGAGGTACAATACTAGTGCTCTTATCAAGGTGTTAAATGTTGCTTGTCGTGTGATAGACTCGAAAGCAGGGTATTACGCACAGTGGCACATTGCATTACGGATAGTAGTATCTGCTCTTGTGTCGAATTTGATTTTATTTTGAGTCTCTCGCAATACTACACATGTAACATTGTCTGGTTGGTTGTTCTTCTTCAGAGTTCGTGGAATAACTTTTGGAGAATATCTACCTGTAAGCTGAAGTGGGTTGGGCGATTTTCCTGGCCATCCTGCCTTGAGTGATAGGACATTCGGGGTATATTTTTCGAAAATTTTACGAATTACCAACATTCGATAGTCCAATGGTGTCTTCCTGCCTTCAGATATCGTATACAAAACGTAGAAATTCCACAGGGCCGCTTTCCACTATTTCGCGGGACAGAATAAGCTGCCAAGTAACTTACTGGTCTACCTTGTCGACTCCTTCCATTGAGTTGTTATAGTCGACCACCATTTTCGGCTTCAAATCATCCTTGATGACGATCATCTGAGCACTGTGTATTGTGCTAAGAAGCACCACATCTTTTTTATCCTTCAACTTGAGGGTAATGTTCTTGCCCCTCTGGAAGGGAAGGTTTCAGTTTCACCCTTCTTCAGCTTTGTTCTCTTCATTCCTGGTGACATCTTTTTCCTACTCATTCTCATAGCCCCGTAAGTGTCTGTAGTGTGTAAAATGCATGTTGGATAACTGGGGTGACGTGTAAAATTGTCACTTGTAAGACAATAGTCCCGGCCAAGTAAAGACTTTATGAGTGTCATGACTACTTGGCTAGACATTGGAATATCCTTATAGTCGTTGTCAAGAACGGTTCCTTTTCCAGTGTAAATTATACTGGACTAAACGTACCCGCTCTTAGATTCACAGAGCATATATGTCTTTATCCCAAACCTGGCTCGTTTTAGTGATATATACTGCACCCACCCTAGTTGCCCCTTATAAATCAACAGGCTCTCTTCGATGGTGATCTTCTCTGTCGGGAATGTATTTGTCTTCAAGATTCTGAAAAATAGGCCAGACTTCATTCAATTTCAGATTTGGGTGGGTTTCCGGGTCGTAGTCCTCATTGTTGGCGAAGTGCAGGAATTATTCAATTCGACAAATCTCCTATATAAGAGCATTTTGGGAAGAATGGTGTAGCAGTCATTGAATATTTGTACCAGTACATCTGTTCTTCAGATTTGTGAATAATGTTCTGCAGTATCTCTATGCCCAAAAGTACACGTATTTCAGAGTCTGTAGTAGGGCACCACGAATTATTTTCAGGATTCTGTGAACACTTATTAGCATGCCGAATCGTCTCCTCGAATATAATGTTGATGAGGTCATTATCAAAGAATAATTTTTAAAATTGAGAATTATCGTTATCAGAAACAATGTTAAAATTTCAAGATATGGGGATCTCGGAGGTGCAGAAGAAGTGATGCCAGATGTCTTCTACTGTATTCAAACCACTCTCGAAAAGGCGCGACATCAACTGATCTGAATCTGTATAACTACGTCTTCTGATACCGATGTTTAATTTCCTAATCTTCTACAGGAATATATTCCTGATCAAAAGTTTCGGAATCACTAACTTGATCCATCTTTACATAAAACAGCACAAAAAACACTAAACAGAAACCGCCAAAACTAACTAGCATCTACTCACTACTGTGTGTGAATGCTATATGAGCATAGAATTCCACTCGCAAGGAAGAAGTACAAAACACACCACCAGAAGTAGCAATATCACTAACTTCTGTAGCCATCTAGTAAGGAAAAGGTTAATGGAAGGATGGAAACGTATATATTCGGGATAATAATCCTTAGCAGAGAAAATGGGACTCAAACGAGTTAACTCGGGTTAATACATTTTGACAGAAGTTAGCAACTCGAATTAACTCGGGTTAATGAGGGAAGTGGTTAATTATGGGGTAGCTCAGTTGGTAGAGCATTCGTGCGCTAAGCGAAAGGTCCCGGGATCGATACCCGGCCCCGGAACAATTTTTCCTTAAAATTATTCAAGTCTGTTTCACAGGGAGCTACTATCTGAAAGCCAGATTTGCATAATGTATTTAATTATGTGTTATATCATAAGTACTGCATTTCACAAGATATTGACTTATCATAGAAAAAATTATAATCGTTCTTGTACAGAGTGTGGGTGCAAGAAGTATGAAAACTTCTCACATTAGTTATTTTAACTTTGACGAAAAAAAATGTACTAATATAAACAAGGAAAAATGAGAGATTATACTCGTACGCCATTCATAGAAAAATAACTACCAAGCAATACAATATTCATTGTATAAGTTCCACTTCGACATCATCTTTCACTAAGTTGTCTGGAATTAATCCAGTGTAATAATCATGAAAAATTGGAAGAAGTTGCTTAACATCGGCTAACTTCTTGCGCTTGGTCTTGAGTGGTTCTGGGTACTTCTACTGAATGCTTTTCAACATTATTCGTGATGGTCTGCCAACTCTGCTCAACTGTACTTCTTTGTAAGTAGTCACCATTCAGGACATGTTTAATGAAAAAACTGGTAAGATTTTCGCTATACCTGTAGAAAAAAGCAACCGGTGCATCATATTTTGCTACTTTGGCTTTTGTTATATTATGTAATAAGTTACATATCGTTGAAAAATATTGGAGTGCAAGAGGTCAAATGACTTTATTGTCAAACGCCTGGCATTAGAAAACAACAACAACAAGTTACCAACATTAAGAAAATGTTCTCTTTCCATATAAGTAAAATGAAACGGATTTTTCTTATGTGCCTTTCGTATAATTTATATCCGCATTTTGGAAGAGTAGATGTCTTGAAATTTCTTTTTATATTTTTCAATAAATCCAAAGTCTCTATCTGGAGGCAGCTGGGTATGTCCAGATATGAGGAAAAATGCCCAATGGTCTTTAGCCGCTTTTCTTTTATTAACTAATGTCCATGAGCAACAATTTCTAGTTTTTATTTTGTCCACAACAATTAACCGTGAACTTCAGGTTTTGTTTAGAAACTGAGAAATTAAGACTAAAAAAGTGAAAAAAAATTATATTAGCCTACATAAATTACATTATTTTCATTTAGTTACATTAATTTTTCGTCCCGCGCCATGGCGTCGTGGTCTAAGGCATCCTCCCTAGGACTCGCGTTACGGAATACGTGCTGAGTCAAGTCCTCATGGGGGAAGAAATTTTCTAATGAAATTTCGCTCAGTGTATGGGATCGGTGCCCATCTAACATCGTGATGCACTTCGGGAGCTACGATAGGTAGCGAAAATCCGGTTTCGCAAACCAGCTATAACGGCTGGGGGATCATCGTGCTAACCACATGATACCTCTATACTGGTTGGATTTTGACATTAATTTTTCACAGTTTATTTTCCTTCTTATAAGAATTGAAATTTTTTTGTACAAGAATGTGACAAGCCACAAATTAATATTAATAGTAAGCTTACCTCATTACATGATGATGATTCTGGTTCTGATGGAATAAAATCTTTGTCGATATAATGGTCATAAAATTGTGAACTTCCATTTTCACTTTCACTATTAAGATCAGCATTATGATCAAAAAGTTTCCTTCTAAACAGCAGTCTTTGTCTATTGGGTTCCGCTAGTTTGTTGTGGTTTGTTATGTTCTGTCACAGAAACTGACAAATATAATCTATTGGGCAATAGAAGAACTTATTGACTGGTGATGCCATTTGTTGAGGAATCATGATACTGTTTTCACAGATAGTATGGGAAATAATTTCCCTCCACATTTTAATACAAATACCTCAATTTAAGCAAAAGTGTGGCTTGTCTTGTTATTGCCCCAAACCCTTCAATTTATGCACAATCTGGACTGACACTAAAGACAAATAGGCCTACACATTGAAGTCTCCATGTCAGCTCAGCACACAACTACCGCTCAGACAACACTTTTCATAGGCTATGGTTTGCAGAATTGCCCAGTGTTAGTAGGCTATTCATTATTCTTATTGTAAATTTGTGTATGTTACACTGTTTAACATGAATACTGGAATAATGTTACGTACTCTCGCCTTTCTGTATTTGTTGTGCACACCAGAAGAAGCATAGTTAAAATTAGGCCTACAGCACTTTTCATTTCCAGGACTGATCCATTAAAATTAAATGAAAATGCTAAGCAGATTGAACAGGCGCTACAAAGGCGAACAGCCGTCTCAACAAAATCGTAATTAAAAAGAAATGCTATGCATTCTCATTGCACTGAGTACTTATTCTTCTCGAAATTCTGTCATGGAGCGAGTCTTGATGGGAATCCACCTGTATGTAGGCAACAATTTCGCACGACTATCCACAAGTAACATATATGCAGGAGCTCTTATTTACTGCACATGCGCAGAGTGTTGTAAGCGAAACTTGCGCAATAACGGAGTTTCAAATGTTTTTTCCATATCTGTAGATACTTGTAGATCTATGGTTGATACTTTTGTGCGCGGTTTGTAACAGCTGGTGTTGCCTAAACCCAAAAAGACACAAAACTAGGGTTACCATACATTCATAACGGGAAAAGAATAGTAAAAAAAACGACACTTTCTATCGACAAAAGTTCTAACATAATCATACTTTTTAAAGACAAAACTAAATGATGAACATAATATTACTGTCAGGTTAACCAGCCGACAACAATTAAAAATAAAATGAACATGGATATTTAGAGGTAATAACAATTAAACTTACCTAAAATATTGAATTTTCCATCCTTACAGTTTACTTTACTTACATGGTTATGATTAACTTCTGATAATTACTCAAAAGATGTCAAGTTCAATCATTTTTATCACTTTCACAATCACAAAATGCTTCATTATCATTATTGTTTTTTTTTTTTCACTTTTATTATGTCAAGAATACTTGGTGAATGATGAAATCTTCCCCAACGATTTTTTCTTTTCCAATAAATATTCATAGAAACTCACACAGGTTAAATGCTTGAAGTTTTATTGCACACACACTATACCTTTAGCATTTTCAATGTTAAACCTGTTCCTGTCTTGCTTTACTGTGCATTTACAGCAGAGAATATGAGTTCTGTATTAGCATTGTGACTAGGGATAGAAAAATAAAATTCAGCAATTTTCAGAAGTTCAGAATGGAGACTGATTGAAGTATTCCCTAACTGATTGTTTTTGTTTCCTTTCATAGGTGTTTGAAAGTGTAGTGAAATTACAGAACTAATCAAAGAAGTTTACGTAATTAACTTTAACATTTGTTTGTTCATGGAGATGAAAAATACAGTTTTCAACTTCTACCCAACTTCTTTTCAGTTGCATCCACTTCAATGGTTCAAATTGGTGATACTGAACCAGCCACTTCTTTAGATACTCAATTGCAGCACTATATACAGATGTGATTTCCTCCTCAAAGCTGCCACATTATTGAAAGCATGCTTCTTCTCTTTTCTCTTTCATTACGCTTTTTTATTGTTATTGATTTGTACTTCTGATTAGATCCGTCTTGAAGTGTATCTAAAGTGAATTCTAAATGGAAACTGTTTCAGAGACAGAATTTGATTCTTTCTCTAGTTCTAGTATATTGTTGTGGAAGACTGACAGTAATGAGTGGACAAATAATAATCTTGCTTCACTCAGTTCATTCTTATTGAATCTTTTAATGACTACAGGAATAGAGCTTTGAGAAGAAAAGAATGATTTCAAAGCTGGAAACATATCGATCAGTTGTATTTTCTAACAAAAGCGCAGAATACTTATTCCGTATGTAACACATCGAGACTACACTTAATAGTAGTTTATTCCTGGAGTAAAAAAAAGAGGACATGTCGCCATTTTTCGTAAAATCCGCCCGGACACTTTTTTTTTATTTAAAATAGGGGACATGTCCGTGGAAAAGAGGACTATGGTAACCCTACACAAAACCCCATACAGAAGAACATACTGTTTTATCGTCGTTAAAATCTATATATTTCCACACATTCGAACATAGCTATCAAAAAATCTCTACAAACTAATTTCTAGAATTAAGGAGAATTGCTCGTTCAAGATGTTATGAAAATGCATTAATTTAACATGAATATGTCTCAAAGCAAAAGCCTCTATTTCTAGAGGTAAATAATCTTAAACCCTCAGTTTCCTGCTACTGCAATGTTGACCAGTAATATTGCTGGAGTAATAGTTAATGCTAATTCAGTTATTTGACCCAGTAAAAAAGATGAAAGCCGCAAGATCTTACCTTGTTAGCGAAACATTTAGCCCATCATTACTTCCGTTGGGCATCTCATTTCATTGTCTGGTATCCTCATGCAGCCAGATGTTCGACTGGTTTAGTTAAAGGGTCCCACTCTATGGACTGCATGTCATTCTCAACGTCAATGCCTTTCCACTGCATGGGCACCTGTTGTGCCTAAAAAATTAAAAAATATATTAAATAATAAAATGGTAAAATTTTAATCGACGATGGTGAAATTTTAAGGGCTATAAATGCCGTAATTTGGCTCACTTTGGAACAAAAATAAAGTAAGATGTCCCATGGTGTAGATCAGTCTTGCGATGGATACTAATAATTGCGGGCGAGAGTTATTTTATGCCCGCTACGCGCGCGCGGAGCTCTTTTACCTGTAAACATTGCTAAAGGATGTACAGCTGTCAAAAAAAAAAAGTGGCCGCACTCGTGAACAGAGAATATTTTCAAAGTCCACTTCGGGTCGCAGCGATGTTACACGATGCATGTGCTTGTACAGCTGTCAAAAGAAAAAGTGGCCGCTCTCCTGGAACAAAGTTCCCTTCGGGTATCTTCGCTACAATTCGGAGACAGGCGATGTTACATGTTGTTGGACCACGTTGCCTGATATCTACAGTTATAATTGAAGTATTCTCTCTGTGATTCGATAGCGTAATGGTAGCGTTCAGGCCTCTTATTCATGAGGTCCTGCGTTCGACTACAACCTCGTGCTTTTTATGTTCTTTTTTGTTCTGTTTTTGAGAGAGACAAACTATACATAATGGCTCCTTTTTCTTTTACGATTATTTTAGTAATTAACATCAGGTTCATTAATATATTATGCCATGACTTTATCATTATGATATTGTGACTGCAAATGGAAAGAAAAAAGATTTTATTCTCAATAAAAATATCTTTCGTGGCATAAACAAAACAAAATTACTGGCGTCGGCCTTAAAACATTCAAACAATTAAGCGTTCAAAAAACAAAACAAAACGCCATAATTCAATATTTAGTCTATCTTCCTCTTATCTCGATCATCTTGCAGTCGAGTGGGCATGGAATTGACTAGTCTATGCAAATAGCGACTGTTTTTAGACACGATATTCCAGGCATTCTGAACATACATACATAAGTGTTCTGTCCACGGGCAGGTCTTTCATTGCAAACCCAGCAATCTCCAATCTTTCCTATTTTCTGCCTTCCTCTTAGTCTCTGCATATGATCCACATATCCTAATGTCGTCTATTATTCTTTTCAACCAGAGACCCAACAAACTCCTTTTTCTCTTTCTAATCAGTTTCAGCATCATTCTTTCTTCACTCACTTTTTCAAACACAATTTTATTTCTTATTCTATCTGTCCACTTCACACGCACCGTTCTTCTCCACATCCACATTTCAAATGCTTCAATTCGTTTCTCTTCATTTCGTCGTAATGTCCATGTTCCTTCCCCATACAATGCCACACTCCACACAAAGCACTTCACTAGTCTCTTCCTTAGTTCTTTTTCCAGAGATCCGCAGAAGATGCTTCTTCTTCTATTTAAAGCTTCCTTTGTTCATGTTTGCAGTTTTTCTTGGGAAGGATAGGCCTAAATGCGGTAACATCCCGTTGCTTTCCGCACACCACTATCTCTTTCGCATCTTATTAAATTCCAGGGGGCCCAAGCGTGGAGATGAGGAGAGTGGATTTGACTAATTGGGCCCTCCGGACTTCACCGAAAGTCACGGCAAGGGTTAAATAATAATTCTATCAGGATGTTTGACCCGATCAGAGACCGGGAAGTCTCAATTAGCCTTTGCCCCCCGCATCCTGGACTAGCTTCTACGAATCATCAGAAAATCTTAGAGTGTGATTGGGCCAATTTTTCCGAAAATGTTTCCACACTTTTGCCCTCGTAGCTCAGCGGACGAACGTCGGAATTTAGATGTCAACGTCTCAGGTTCAATTCCTCGTTACTCCTTTTCATTTTATTGTGGTTCAAGATAGTATAATGTAAAAATACAAAAAGAAAAACTAATAGCAGTATTATGCAACTGGATTTTTCCAAACCTAAAATTAAATTTATGTTATTTATATCGCTAAAGAACGATTAAAATATAAATAACTTGAATATTATTTATACTGTATCACTAAAGAACGATAACAGAATATAAATGATAAATATCGGTTTGTTTAATTAATATAAGATATTATATAATACGTGTTTAATTATCTGAATAAAGTAACCTATTTTACAAAGAAAGATGTTTATTTGTGTTATAATAATTACCTACATAAAACACAGATTATTTATATTGCGAAAGAACAATAACAATATAAATAACTTGAATATTATATTATAATGCTAATGAAGGAAAACAGAATATAGGGTAAATGATAACTTGAATATTATTTATATCGCTACAGAACGATAACAATATAAAAAACGTGAATATTATTCATATCGGAATTTCACAGATTTATTACAGATGTATTTAAGAAATTGTAGAAGAATAGTAATTAGTAACAATGTCCTATTTATTCTTCTTGGAGCCAAATTTGTAACTTTTAAAAGTGTGGTTACTATGTTGAAGTGTATGTGTTGCAACGGATGCTTGATTTGTTATGTATGTGAGTCAGTTATGGGATGCTTGATGTCGTCGCAATGTCGTAATTATAGTTTGATTGTGTTTGTGTAACTATTGTGTATTAATTTATGATGTATGGTATGGAAAGCTGCATATTTGTGTTATAGAAGTGTTACGTATGTGTGATGTTAATGTTTTTGTATGTTTCAAATTGATAACTAATATTGGTTTGCAATCGCAATGCCTAATTTACGGATTGTTTATGTTTTGTTTGCATCGCGTAAGCTAATTTAATTTTCTTTTCCATTTCTCTTTATGCTTATCTGTTTTGTGTATAAAACTATAGCCCTAACATACATATGTAAAATAGGGGTAACCCCCACTGGAGATACGATAATAATAATTATTATTATTATTATTATTCATATCGTTATAAAACGATAACAGAATACAAATGATGACTTGAATTTTATTCATATCCCTAAAGAACGATAACAAAATATAAATAACGTGATATCCATCAAGAACAATAACTGGATATAAATGATAATTTGAATATCATTTACATCGCTAAAGAACGATTAAAAAATAAAATGAAAACTTGAAGAAGGCGCGAACCCACAACCGTTGAATCATTAAACAAGCACTCTACCACTGGTCTGCGAGGAGCAGATATGGAACACTTCCATACTTCCGGAACTGCTTGTACAAGCACATGCATCGTGTAACATCGCCGCGACCCGAAGTGGACTTTGAAAATATTCGCTGTTCACGAGTGCGGCCACTTTTTTTTTTTTTTGACAGCTGTACAAGCAGTTCCCGTACAATGAAAGTGTTCCATGTCTGCGCCTCGTAGGCCAGCGGTGGAGTGTTTGTTTAATGATTCGAAGGTTGTGGGTTCGGGCTTTCTTCAAGTTTTCATTTTATTTTTTAATCGTTCTTTAGCGATGTAAATGCTATTCAAATTATCATTTATATTCAGTTATCGTTCTTTGTGGATATCACGTTATTTATATTTTGTTATCGTTCTTTAGAGATATGAATAAAATTCAAGTCATCATTTGTATTCTGTTATCGTTTTATAACGATATGAATAATAATAATAATTATTATTATCGTATCTCCAATGGTGGTTAGCCCTATTTTACATATGTATGTTAGGGCTATAGTTTCATACAAAAAAAGATAAGCATAAAGAGAAATAGAAAAGAAAATTAAATTAGCTTACGCGATGTAAACAAAACATAAACAAACCGTAAATTAGGCATTGCGATTGCAAAATAAATATCAGGTATCAATTTGAAACATACAAAAACATTAACAACACACATACGTAACACTTCTGTAACACAAATACGCAGCTTTCCGTACCATACATCATAAATTAATACACAATAGTCACACAAACACAATCAAACTATAATTACGACATTGCGACGACATCAAGCATCCCATAACTGACTCACATACATAACAAATCAAGCATCCGTTACAACACATACACTTCAACATAGTAACCACACTTTTAAAAGTTACAAATTTGGCTCCAAGAAGAATAAATAGGACACTGTTACTAATTACTATTCTTCTACAATTTCTTAAATACATCTGTAATAAATCTGTGAAATTCCGATATGAATAATATTCACGTTTTTTATATTGTTATCGTTCTTTAGCGATATAGATAATATTCAAGTTATCATTTATATTCTGTTTTCCTTCATTAGCATTATAAAATAATATTCAAGTTATTTATATTGTTATTGTTCTTTCGCAATATAAATAATCTGTATTTTATGTAAGTAATTATTATAACACAAATAACTATCCTTCTTTGTAAAATAGGTTATTTTATTTAGATAATTAAATAAGTATTATATAATATCTTATATTAATTAAACAAACCGATATTTATCATTTATATTCTGTTATCGTTCTTTAGTGATACTGTATAAATAATATTCAAGTTATTTATATTGTAATCGTTCTTTAGCGATATAAATAACATAAATTTAATATTAGGTTTGGAAAAATCCAGTTGCATAATACCGGTATTAGTTTTTATTTTTGTATTATTACATTATACTATCTTGAACCACAATAAAATGAAAAGGAGTAACGAGGAATTGAACCTGAGACGTTGACATCTAAATTCCGACGTTCGTCCGCTGAGCTACGAGGGCAAAAGTGTGGAAACATTTTCGGAAAAATTGGCCCAATCACACTCTAAGATTTTCTGATGATTCGTAGAAGCTAGTCCAGGATGCGGGGGGCAAAGGCTAATTGAGACTTCCCGGTCTCTGATCGGGTCAAACATCCTGATAGAATTATTATTTAACCCTTGCCGTGACTTTCGGTGAAGTCCGGAGGGCCCAATTAGTCAAATCCACTCTCCTCATCTCCACGCTTGGGTCCCCTGGAATTTAATAAGATGCGAAGGAGATAGTGGTGTGCGGAAAGCAACGGGATGTTACCGCATTTAGGCCTATCCTTCCCAAGAAAAACTGCAAACATGAACAAAGGAAGCTTTAAATAGAAGAAGAAGCATCTTCTGCGGATCTCTGGAAAAAGAACTAAGGAAGAGACTAGTGAAGTGCTTTGTGTGGAGTGTGGCATTGTATGGGGAAGGAACATGGACATTACGACGAAATGAAGAGAAACGAATTGAAGCATTTGAAATGTAGATGTGGTGAAGAACGGTGCGTGTGAAGTGGACAGACAGAATAAGAAATAAAATTGTGTTTGAAAAAGTGAGTGAAGAAAGAATGATGCTGAAACTGATTAGAAAGAGAAAAAGGAGTTTGTTGGGTCTCTGGTTGAAAAGAATAATAGACGACATTAGGATATGTGGATCATATGCGGAGACTAAGAGGAAGGCAGAAAATAGGAAAGATTGGAGATTGCTGGGTTTGCAATGAAAGACCTGTCCATGGACAGAACACTTATGTATGTGGGTATGTTCAGAATGCCTGGAATATCGTGTCTAAGAACAGTCGCTATTTGCAAAGACTAGTCGATTCCATGCCCACTCGACTGCGAGATGATCGAGATAAGAGGAAGATAGACTAAATATTGAATTGTGGCTTTTTGTTTTGTTTTTTGAACGCTTAATTGTTTGAAAGTTTTAAGGCCGACGCCAGTAAATTTGTTTTGTTTATGCCACGAAAGATATTTTTTATTGAGAATAAAATCTTTTTTCTTTCCATTTGCAGCCACAATATCATAATGATAAAGTCATGGCATAATATATCAATGAACCTGATGTTAATTACTAAAATAATCGTAAAGGAGAAAGGAGCCATTATGTATAGTTTGTCTCTCTCAAAAACATAACAAAAAAGAACATAAAAAGCACGAGGTTGTAGTCTAACGCAGGACCTCATGAATAAGAGGCCTGAACGCTACCATTACGCTATCGAATCACAGAGAGAATACTTCAATTATAACTGTAGATATCAGGCAACGTGGTCCAACAACATGTAACATCGCCTGTCTCCGAATTATAGCGAAGATACCCGAAGGAACTTTTTTTCAGGAGAGCGGCCACTTTTTCTTTTGACAGCTGTACAAATCTTAGAACACAGCGCATCATGACGGAACGGAAGTGTTTAAAGCTTTCGAGGAAGAGTGGAAGATACAATATTTATGCTTCGAACATGGTGATGAAGTCCAGTGTGTGTTGTGGAAAAAAATATATATCATTTGCAAAAAATGCAACATAAAACGGCATTATGAGACGCAACATGAAAAAAAATATAGGCATTATTTAGGAGAAGAGAGAAATAAATTCATTTCGGAATTGACATCGAAGGTAAATTAATTTACATTTGGGTCAGTAGATAGTATCTAGATTCCTTTTATTTCTTTATTTTAAATGTATTGTTGATTTTTATTTTAGTGGGTTATTTTACGACGCTTTATCAACATCTTAGGTTATTTAGTGTCTGAGTGAGATGGTGATAATGCCAGTGAAATGAGCCCGGAGTCGAGCACCGAAAGTTACCCAGCATTTGCTGGGTTGAGAGAAAACCCCGGAAAAAACCTCAACCAGGTAACTTGCCCTGACTGGGAATCGAACCCGGGCCACTTGGTTTCGCGGCCAGACACGCTAGCCGTTACTCCACAGGTGTGGACTGTATTGTTGATGTTTTATTTGTTGCTTGTTTCTGGATTTTTGCTTTTATTAGACTACGTGTTTCTTTAATTTAAAAATAATATTTTATCTTTGATTACACTTTAACTTACACCATTACTAAGCTCAAAATGCTAATTCACTTTTATTCCAATAACTATTTTCAGGATTTTTAGCAAATATGAACTAAATATTTTGAAAACTTTGATGCAAGGAGCTTTTTTTAGTAACGTCAATATAAAATGTACTTAAAAATATAATTTCAAAACTATTAGACCTAATTGCACCAAATTTTGTACAGATGATATTATTATTATTATAGATATGTTTATATAGTTTAAATTTCACAAATTTTGGCCGAAATTGTGTAAGTTTTAATTTTTTATTTTATTTTATTGGGTTATTTTACGACACTGTATCAACATTTAGGTTATTTAGCATCTGAATGAAATGAAGGTGATAATGCCGGTGAAATGATTCCGAGGTCCAGCACCGACAGTTACCCAGCATTTGATCGTGTTGGGTTGAGGGAAAACCCAGGAAGAAAACCTCAACCAGGTAACTTGCCCTGACCGGGATTCGAACCCGGGCCACCTGGTTTCGCGACCAGACGCGCTGACCGTTACTCCACAGGTGTGGACTGAAAGTTTTAAAAGTCATACATATCCCCTTAAATGATTGACCCCAAAAATTACGATAGCTCTCAATATCTTAATTTAATCAATTTATTTTTTTCGTGTTACGTGCATCTCACAGATCACTCCAAGAAACCTCATTACATAATCACAACTGGAGAGTAAGGACTACATTTTCACAATCATACAATCAATATACTCTATTTCAATCAATATTGCCATTATTATTTTTTCAACAAATACTCAAAAGCACTTAGAGATCACACACGTCGAGCTGGTAGACCCTATTAGTTTCTCCTAACCAATGAAGTGAAGTATTTACATAATAAATAATTGCGTTTAACAATAAAATGGTTTACATACAATTAACTTTTCCTAGTTCTCTTTTTTTTTCTAAAAACCCTTCCATTTGCGATTTGTTTATATATGTACATGTATATTAAATAACTTAGTAATTAGCTCTATTACATAGCCAATATTTAGTAACACAAGTTATTGTAATAATTGCTGCCTTTATTCGCTGCATGTGCATGTACTGTACAGCCCTGTTGTCTACGTTACGACGCCAATAAGTGGATGCGCTATGCGCCCGTGATCAAGGTCGAGCTCTTCTACCATGATTGGGAGCTAATATCGTCTTATCCCTGGTGTAGATTGACGCAATTACATCAGAGGCGGCTCCTCAGGGCAGGCAGGGTAGGCTAAGCCTACCTCAACACATTTAGAAAAACCTAAAAGTGGATATTTATTAACTACCCCAAAACATTTGGAAAACCTTACATAATTATATACTCTTGTCTAGGTTCTTAGAAATTCTTCAATTAACTATGAATGGGATTTTTTTAGGGTTAGTTGGACGTTGCTTACTGCTGGGAGTTCGATTTATGCGACAAGAATACACTGGACAGATCACGATGCGTCAGAAGGTAGGCAGAAGCGAAGTTAGCCGACCTTCCACGTAACTTCAAAGCTGGCCCTGGAGTAAGCATTAAAAGAGATCGCTATTCTAAATGCTTTCTTAGCGCATGCGTTCTATGCTTAAGCCAGCGCGCTTGAATTCTGCCTGCCCTAACGAGAACCCACGAGCATTATCGAACACCTACGATTTGCGAAATTTCTGTTTGAAAGTTTCACGAGTTGGAACGTAGATTGTTACGAGTAGTATAACAGTTTTTAAACAGTGTGTTTTAAAAGATGTTTTTTTTAAACAGTGTATTTTAGAAAATGTGATTTTTGCAAGTACGTACTGTATATTAATGTTACGTATATTTGGTGATTTATAGTTAATGTAAGTGATAACAATAATATTATATTATGACTGATATAATAAGTAAACTGTTACGTTGTCCGTTTTCGCGTCGTAATGACATTGAAAAAAGAAGTATTTTGGACAATGGACGACCCACTCCAGCATTAAGCTCTATTGTTGATAAAGTCAGTGCTAAAGGTGCAAGAAAATTTAATCCTTCATGGTATGAAACACTATGAAATGGAAATATAAAAATTGGAGATTTATCTTTCGAACAGGTGGAAAAATTCAAATATCTTGGAGCAACAGTAACAAATATAAATGATACTCGGGAGGAAATTAAACACAGAATAAATATGGGAAATGCCTATTATTCGATTGAGAAGCTTTTGTCATCTAGTCTGCTGTCAAAAAATCTGAAAGTTAGAATTTATAAAACAGTTATATTACCGGTTGTTCTGTATGGTAGTGAAACTTGGACTCTCACTTTGAGAGAGGAACATAGGTTAAGGATGTTTGAGAATAAGGTTCTTAGGAAAATATTTGGGGCTAAGAGGGATGAAGTTACAGGAGAATGGAGAAAGTTACATAACGCAGAACTGCACACATTGTATTCTTCACCTGACATAATTAGGAACATTAAATCCAGACGTTTGAAATGGGCAGGGCATGTAGCACGTATGGGCGAATCCAGAAATGCATGTAGTGTGTTAGTTGGGAGGCCGGAGGAAAAAAGTCATTTGGGGAGGTCGAGACGTAGATGGGAGGATAATATTAAAATGGATTTTAGGGAAGTGGGATATGATGATAGAGACTGGATTAACCTTGCACAGTGTAGGGACCGATGGCGGGCTTACGTGAGGGCGGCAATGAACCTGCGGATTCTTTAAAAGCCATTTGTAAGTAAGTATGGTATGAAACACATAAATGGCTAACAGGAAGTGAAGTTAAAGCTAAGCTGTAGGTGGTCACGTTTGTTATTGTAATCTAAAGAAGGTACTTGGAATCATATCATATTTGTAACTCGGTAAGTCTAAAGAGACTTGAAAAGAATTTGAATCCAATTTCAGAAATGTTGTCTGAACAACAAGGGTTGCAAGACAACAGTATAACAATAAACTAGAAAAAACCGACAAATTATGAGACGGCTCATTGATGTAACAGTATTTTTATGTAAGCAAGAGTTAAGTTTTCGGGGGGCATGATGAAAGGTAGCTGTCATTGAATCGCGGGAATTACATAAAAATGTTCTGTAAATTTTGCCTACCCTGAACATTTGACTACGAGCCGCCACTGAATTACATTAGTCTTATTCCTGATTCTATGAAACAAAGGTGGAATCACACTTTTGCCAGGGCATGTGTTCTCCTGTGCGACGATATAAATTGGAAAGCACGTGCTGTGTTGTATTGTGTGCACATCGACTCGCTATTTCACTTCACACTTACAATTAGTTCACTCGCTCTTTATTCAGTAGTTTTTCTGTAGCAGAAATGGAAGGTGAATGGATTAGTATTTCCAGCAGTTCTTCAGAGTTTGAAGAAGACATCGAAAATGCGGCTTCGGCTATTATCATTCAGGAACGAAAGTGTCGGAAGTGGGTGTATGACATAAACTTGGAACGAAAGGAATATGGTGATTTATTTCATAACTTGTTTAAACAACTGGAACAGTCTTTTCATATGCACTATAAAATGAATAAAGAATAATTAGAATTTATTCACAATCTAACAATAGATAAAGTACAGAAACAGAACACTCAATTTCGAACAGCAGTTAACACTCGAGAAAAATTAATCGTATGTATAGGCTACAAATTTAAATAATAATACATTTTAATTACCTCTGATTGAGGTTTTGTCTGATATGTGCATCTATTATTATCAGACAGTATACATCTCACTTGACGATATGTGTCAGAGGAAGAACAATAAACAATTGTATAAATCTGAAGTCTGATTAGTGTAATATGTAGCTAGTCAGTGATGTACCGGTATGTAATGGAGGAGGAAAGGAACTGGCCACCCTATCTCATCTCCTGGCCTAGTTGCCTCATAAGTGGTGCCTTGTTGGTATCATTTGTGAGGTTCAGACCTGTCTTGGGACAGTTGACTAAACAACTGTTTATTTTAATATTTTAATGAAGTGTTATACCACCCTACCTACGTGAAGTGGCTTCTTGAATGTCCAGTGTTGTACCTACAACTGACCGAACCCTGATAACAGACAGTTTATGTTTAAGGATCATAATCATTGTCCATTATTCACTCACAATTTGTTAGAGTGCCTGTACTTAAAAAAAAAGTACATCCGATCAAATGAGACCTACTCGCACCGTACCTTGAGCGAGAGGCATCGGCTGTTTCAGGCTTGCAGCACGCGGCTGGTTGTTGATACTCCAGCGCTGTCAGTGCATCGAGAATAAGTTCTTATACTGTAGTATTCGGTTTCAGACAAGCCCGGAAGTATAATACAGCTAGCTCAGAACAAGGCAGAAGACCGTAAGTGTATATTGTGGCTTTTGTGTTCCATATATTGTGACTATTTATAATGTGGTATCTTTGGGAAACGGATAATAACAATAGTCGCAGACGTAAACCCACACAATCGCCATTAGGATGTGGTAAGATTCTATAGGAACATCATTTTATTTTTACTTCAATTTTTATTGTACCTAAGTTTTTGAATGTACTTCACTCGCACCCCCTCTACTAGTAAACTTCCACCGTTCTCCACACAGAACCAAAGTCGCCTTACGGTCATAGTAAACACAAACAGTACTGAGTTAGTGATTATAGTACGTTCCAGAAATATGTTCGCATTTTCCAATGACGAAAGAGCTTTCAATATTGAATTATATTCTCGCACAGGTACTGTCGTCCGTTTGCCTATGTCGCATACCGGTTTTCTTCACCCTTTTCTGCTCGCCTCTCTGTAAAGGCTAGTGGCTGAGTTGTCTTAGTTGTTTTCTGAAAACATTAATTTCTGTTAGGAATTGGACATCTACGTAATATTATACAACTGTTTAAAATAACTTAAATAAAAGGGCCTCGTTAATTAATTAACTGTCACGTGATTTCCCTCCTTTCTACGACCCTGCGACAAAACCACTTGGACGGACAATAAATAGCATGTCTGAGTAATTTTATCTTTTCGGATCGGGCAGGAGTGAAGATTGAATTTACAGTACGTAAGGTACTCTTTCAGAGAGTAGGTACAGAATTATTTCAACATGAGTTACTAGTACGAAGAACGAAACTGGTAATTGGAATTAGGTACAATGTCTATAGTGCGATAATATGCACAAAAGAACTGAACCATTTATCGAAATGAACGGCCACCATTTTCAAAATTTTTTTGAATATCCATATTAGGCTATGATTATTTTTCAATTTAACTTCATTGTCTATATTGTACGCTAATGTGCTGTAGACAGTATAATGTACACTGCATAATGAATACGTCCGAATGGATAGCTCAGTTCGCGAGTAAAAACACTTGTTAATACAGTATTGTATTTTGATTAAAGAAAAACCTAATGAAAATTAACAAAATCAAAAACGCGATATTTCCTACTTTACGTAAATGGATGAACTACTTTTCTTCCCTCCTATATATAGTAAAGTGATTTGTTTGTATTTTACGCAGTATCATCGAACTCTAGTCGTGGAAGTGGGTAGCAAACGGTGTTTCCGGTTCTCAACCATTAATCCAAAGGTATAGCCAGGTTAATATTAGAAATGTTAGTAAAAATAAAATGATATCCCTGTGCAAGAACGAACAGTGTTAATTTTATTATTAATATTTATACGTATTTCAAAGACGGTGGGGTAAGTGCTGGATACCACTGAAAAATACCAGTGCTGCTACAGGAGTGTCTCGCGCAACAATAAAGAGAATTGCCTCTGGAAAAGGTAAATCAACAAAGGAAAACGCCGATCGAAATATGAAAGAAAAATTTCGTTAAATCGATGGTTTCATAACGGACTTGGTACGACGAACTTTGTATGAGTTTTATCAACAGTAATCTCACTAGAGGTTTTGATTTATCTAGAGAAGATCAAAACTCGAGTGGGATTTAATTGACTATTACACGATTAGAAGAAAGTATATAAAGATTAGAAGTAACGAAGTATCCAATACATTAAAATATTAATTGACTTACGAAAATACAACTGTCTTCAATTGTATTATTGTATCATCTCAACATTACAAATATTACGCTAGATGGCAGTAGTGTGTTATGATTAGCTCTTTTCTTGTTATCAGTTGTGCCAACTATGGAATCTTCATTGAACTGAACTCCGTGGACGGTACCAGTCAAGAAGGCTTTGTTGGTTCAGTTTCATTTTTATTAAAACAGTTGCATTCCACTTTAATTATCCGGATTCCAGTAATCAACGTCACTTGACAGATAATTTTCAACAAATCTTAGTATTAAACAATCTCTGATACGTGAATATCCATAATATCATATAGCAGAAGCTGTAACATAATCTAAATAATATAAACAAATGTTAGAAAAGTTTTAATTAGGGATGATGAAATAAACAAGAAAAGTTTTAATTAAGGATGATGAAATAAAAATAAACATGAATAATTTTAAAAGGAACAATTATTGAAAGTACAATTTTCAAATTTGAATGTTGTAGAGATTGGTGGTTCAGTTGATGTTATATTGGACGTGTGCGTAAAAGAAGTTGAACTCGTTGATGTACATGATGTATTCCTCAATTTAGTCAGGATTTTCGAATGGTGCTTTCATTTATTTGTAAAAAGGGTTTCAGGGAAGATGCATAGCTATGACCAGTGATCTTTATTAATTCTTGTTCTGGAATGCCAATGCGAGTCATATTTGAAATGCTGTGCATCGACTGGAGTGGTTTGTAATTTTCTGTTTTTGATCCAGATCAGTGCAGTTTGAAATGTTGGCAAACAAATAAACAAATGCTAGGGTAGTGATAAAAATAAATAAATGCTAGGGAAGCGATAAAATTAAGCAATTGCTAGGGACGCGATAAAATTGTGCAATAAGCAGCCATGGTTGGTTGAAACACGCCGTTTCGTACCGTTTTATTGGTCAAAAGTAGTATGACGTAGTTAAAGTGTAATAGTCAAAATAAAATAGCTCCAACGTTAAATCAACTTTTCAATGCAATGCGTAGTAGAACACAAGGCACACAATATGAGTTTCTGTATCAAGAACTACTTTAATGGAACTCTTATATTCAATGGGGTTTAAATATAAAATTCATGGATCTCAACCAGCTGCAATGGAATCATTACGGATACGGATGTGGCGTACCTCGTATTTACGGAATATAGAGTATTATCGACAACTGGGTTATGGGGTATACTTAGACGAAACATGGTATGATACCCATGACGGAGTAAAGTGTCGTTGGTGAGATGGGTCAAGTTATTGTGATGACAATTTTTCTTCAGGTAAAGGACAACGAATGGTAATTTTATATGCGGAGGAAGAAATGGTTTCATTCCAGCAACATTATTCGTTACCCAGAAAATATGTGTGATGCCCTGGCTGATTATCATGGAACTATGAATTCTAAAATCTTTGAAGAATGGTTTGAGGACTGTTTGCTAAAACGACTGGAAGAACCGTCTGTCGTCATTATGGATAATGCCCCATACCATTCCCGTATTGTGAATCCTGTACGTACCACTAAATCAACAATAGATATCATTAAAACGTGAAAATAACATCCCTTCGCCCACGCCAGTCCCAAAAACAAAATTACATCTGCATTCCTCATTTTTTCTTGTTACTTCACTTTTCTTTTTTCTTCTCATCATCTTCTTCTTCCACTTCTTTCTGATATTTATCATTCGATTCTTCCTTATTCTTGTTATTCCATTTCTTGTCTTTTTTCCTTTCTCTTCTTTCCTTTTTCCCCCTCATCAGATCCTTCTTCCTCATATTTATTATCTAATTCTTCCTTATTCTTGTTACTGTATTTCATTTCATCTTCATTATTGTCCCCTTTTCTTTCTCTCCTTTTCTTTTCATTCTCATCAGTCCCTTCTTTCTGTTATTTATCATCGAGATTCTTCCTTATTCTTGTTATTGCATTTCTTCGTCTTCATTATTGTCCCTTTTCCTTTCTCTCCTATCCTCTTTCCCCCTCATCAGTTCCTTCTTCCTCTTATTTATTATCTAAATATTCCTTATTCTTGTTATTTCATGTCTTCGTCTTCATTATTGTCCCTTTTTCTTTCTCTTCTTTCCTTTTTCCCCCTCATCAGTACCTTCTTCCTCTTATTTATTATCTAATTCTTCCATATTCTTGTTACCGTACTTCATTTCTTCATCTTCATTATTGTCCCTTTTCCTTTCTCTTCTTTTCTTTTCATTCTCATCAGTCTCTTCTTTCTGTTATTTATCATCCGATTCTTCCTCATTCTCATTATTTCATCTCCTCATCTTCATCATCATCGTCCTCTTTCTTTCCTCTTCTTTCCTTCTTCCCTCATCAGTCCCTTCTTTCTGTTATTTATCATCTGATTCTTCCTTAGTCTTGTTATTCCATTTCTTCATCTTCATTATTGTCCCTTTTCTTGTCTCTTCTTTGTAGTTCCTCCTCATAATTTTCCTTCTCTTCTTTCTGTTATTTACCACCTGATTTTTCCTTATTCTTATTATTAAATTTCTTCATCTTCATTATTGTCCCTTTTCCTTTCTCTTCTTTCCTTTTCACCCTCATGAATCTCTTCTTTCTCTTTTTTTTCTTATTTATCATCTGAATCTTCCTTATTCTTGTTATTCCATTTCTTCTTCTTCTTCTTCTTCATCATTGTCGTGTTTATTTCCTTTCCCCTACTCATCAGCTCCTTCTTTCTCTTATTTATCATCTGATTCTTCCTTACTCTTATTATTATATTTCTTCATCTGCATTATTGTCCCCTTTCTCTTCTCTCCTTAATTTCTTCATCTTTCTCCTTTATTTTCTTCATCATCTTCCTTATCGAATTTCTTATTTTCTTTATTTTCCTCCTCGAATTTCTGTGTTTTACTTACCATCGCCTGATTTTCCTTATTCTTGTTATCCCATTTCTCTTTCTTTTTCAGCGTCCTTTTTCCTTTCTCTTCTTTCCTTTCCCCCCACATCAGTCCTTTCTTTTCTTTTTCTTATTTGTCATTTGTTTCATCCATATTGTTGTTATTCCATTTCTTCTTCTTCTGCTTCTTCTTCTTCATCGTCCTCTTTCTTTCCTCTTCGTTCCTTTTCTTCCTCATCAGCCCTTCTATCCTCTTCTTTCTATTATTTATTATCATCCGATTTTTACTTATTCTTGTTATGCTATTAATTAATTATATTATTTATTTATTTATTTAGTAGATTTATTTCTACTGGCAGAGTTAAGGCCATAAAGCCTTCACATATTAGAAAAAATTATATTTTAGGAAAGCTCACAATCTAAGCAGTCTATCTGACAACAAGGTTTAATTCATCATCATCATCATTTTTCTTTTTCTCCTCATCAGCCTTTCTTCCTATTCTTTATCTTATTTATCATCACCATTAGCTGGAGATGGGTCTTGATCTTTAGACACGATCAGGCAATAGATGCTTGACGCTTTACATGTTGCTCACGATGCTATAATCCCGGTTGCCAGATACCGAGTTCAGCTTAGGGTTTGAGCTAGAAAGTAAATAATTGTCGCAAAAATGCTCAAATGAAAAATTATATGTGTGCAAATTGCGTAAAGCTTGTGCAGGATTCTAAATAAATTGTACAGAAAGATTAGACTTGGATTTTCATTACTTTCAACCCATCCTACCATACTCTAGGTATATGTAAATAAATAATTATACCTATGTTTAAATTCAATTACATTAAAATATGTATATTTTTATGAGTACTCCACACATTGAAAACACTTGGGAAATCAAAATCTTTACGAATAGCCCCCCCCCCCTCAAGATTTATTGTTGGCATAGTGCTAACTCTTTTTACTGAAAGACAGTTTCTGATTTCAATTTTAACAACATTTATGTAACTAAATCCTGGTTCATAATCTAAGCTATGCAATAGAATGTTTGCAATACTCTGTATAACTAAATGAATTACAGGAAATTGTTCGCTTCACATGTTAACATATCATCTCTTTGAAATCTATTCTTGAACATCTGTTATAATTAGTTCATACACACATCTCTGATTTCATTTTCTCCAGAATCGTTTTCTTTTCTGATGTTTTCTCCAGTCCAATATGGTTGTCGCATTTCTGCACATTTACATTGAAAGTCTGTCGCATTTCTACAAGTTGAGCAGCAAAATGCGACAAATGCCAGTGTGGCTTAAACCCTGGTTCAGCTCCGTCAGCTCGAATTAAATGAGGGAAGGAACTGTGGGAAAGGATGGTTCTGACTTAAGTGGCCTGGGCTGCCGGTCTAAAGTTGCGCTCGGGAGCGGATTCGATCCCCGCTTGGGCTGATTAGTCTACCTGGTTCGGTTTTTTCAGAAGTTTTCTCTGACCGTAAAGCGAATGTCAGGTAACCTCTGGCGAATCCTGGGCCTCATCTCGCCAAACACCATCTTGCTATTACCTATCCCATCGACGCTAATTGATCTAGTAGTTGATACAGCGTCGTTAATTAACCAAGTAAGAAAAAACGATGGCCTGAGGGTGAAAACTGATTAGAAGCCTTGAAGAAGCAATGAGTAATCCAAAGATGAAGGAATCTTGGCGCTGACTCTACACTTAACTGTAACGTAACGCAGTTTTTTTCGAAGGACCCTTCCGCATAGACATATTTACTTCAAAAAGTAACAGTCTTTATTTGGGATAAAAAAAATACAAAATGGTCGTGGACTCGAAATCGAGTCTGATTGACATTAATTTTATTTGGTTCTATGCATGAAGAGATAAACGAAATGAGCGGCCTAGTATGTCCTCAATACGGTACTTATGTATTAGGCCTACATGCAGAATTATTAACACTTTTCGTTACGAATATTGCAAATCCCAACAGCTCTACTGCGAAGAAGAACTATCTCAGTTAGCTACACTCAACAACTGCTTGTCACTACCATGACCAGAGCAAGACACAGGTTAGAACAACGGATTAAACAACATTTGTAGTGGACAGAGCAGCCTGGTAACAGACTTTCATCGAATACCTATTTTTTCCCCAGTGTTTTCCATCACATCACTATCACTGTGGCATCATCTTAACACTATAGTTTAACAGACAGCTACGAGTATACGTCATCTAGGAAAGAGATTTTGTTAGTAAATAAATCGTAAGAATTATGCAATCTATGAACTTCGATCAAGAGATATAACTTATTTGAATTGTGTCAGCTCGGTCGTTAATATTGAATTATTTTCTGTGTCGATTACTCACCATTATGACTGTCTTCTGTTCATTTGTGTTCTGACAGCTTCTTAACCAATTCTTGCTTCACTTTATAATTGGTCAGAAGCACAGTTTGTTACTAAACATACTGACAGTTTGCTAACATGTTTATCAAAACGAAATACGATGGTAGGTAGGCCTACTATTTTATTGATTAAAATAAAGTCAGGAATTATTAGCCTACAGCTTTTTAAATTTTATATTGGTCCCTAAGTTTGGGAATGGGGTGAACATTTAGGAGAATCTGTTCATAAGAATTACCTTCCAAGATAAGATTGTCACATTAGGTGAAATATAACCAATATTACTTCCATCCTCGTTTAGCTACTAATTTTTCACTTAAGCTATGCGCATCTTTTTTAAACCATTTAGACTTTCATACCTACTGTCGGCGTGGGTGGCACAGTCGGTAGAGTGCTGGCCTTCTGTGTCCGTGGTTGAGGGTTCGATCCCGACTAGGTCGATGACATTTAAGTGTGCTTAAATGCGACAGACTCATGTCAGTAGATTTACTTGCATGTAAAAGAACTCCTGCGGAACAAAATTCCGGCACATCGACAGTGACGAGCGTCGTTAAATAAAATATAAATTACAATTTGATTTTTCATACCTACCATCGTTATGTGAATAAAAATGTAGGCTGTGTTCAGAATTCGAACGTATGACAGTATAATATAAATAATGAATTTAATCCCACGTGTTAATGTAAAAGGTATCAAAAACGTTAAAGTATTTGATCGATTGATTTCACAAGGGCTGGATCCGCAATAAATCCGGTGGAATTCGCGAATTCGACCTGACAGGTCGACCATCCTGTCTCTGCCTCATCTAGAACCAGGTCCCGTCCGCATACGAGTAGCCTGATAAGCCTCAGGGGGTCCGGAGCCCCAAACCCTTTCTATATCAGCATCAGAAACCCGCACTACCCCCAAGACTTCACCCCAGCCTATTTTTACTACTGCGGATGATAGATGAAATGAGGGAGATGAAGAGTTTTGGTGAAATGAAGGAGGGAAACGGGAATACCCCGACAAAAATCCTCTGCACCGTCCACCACAAATTCCATCACGGCCCGGCCGGGCATCGAACCCTTGGCGTCTGGATGGAAGGCCAGCGCGCTAGCACTTGAGCCACAGACGCGGCCTACAAAGACTTTCATTGTGAACCTGGATGACAGACAACACCCGTAAGCCAGGACTAACTACTAGATTACTAACTAAAGAGATCAGTAAATCAATTTCTACTGGACTAAAATTCTTACTTCTTTTCCCTGAATTCTCCATGTCTGAACACAGGACCTTACGATGTACGTTAATCAGTTGGTGATAATCTGATCGGAATTCATAATAGACGATGAAGCAATCACACAGTGCAACCAACCGTTTACTGAAATAAAAATAATACAAGAAGATGATACCTATTATGAATATTTAGGCCCTGGGTTTAGGTCACTGGAAAACTGGACAGAGCAAATATTGGCACCCTAACCTCTTTCTTTAACTTTATCCCTTCTATTACCAAGCAAAAAGTGAAACAATAACTTAATTGTGCCAATTCACCAAACAAAAGGCTGTTTTATTACATGATTTATAAATATTAATTGTTATTGAGCATATATTTAATAATTATTCCAACATCCTTCCTTAAAATAATTACTTTCTCTTGCTCCCTTGCTCTGGGTACTTGCCCATTATAGCCAATTATAAACTAGGGCCTGTAAATATTACATAAGTAGATTAGGTCACATATTACAACGTTAAAAATAAATTAGAATTATCAAGTTCCTGAGTACGTCTGGTAGGCCTAATTTCGTGTGTTACCGAACACGTTAAAAAGCTGGAAGTTTTCTTCTTGAAATTAAAGGAGATCATGATTTTCGGAGGGAAAGGAATAATCTAAAGAAAATTAATTTTTATATTTAAGTGGATCCACATAATAATAATAATAATAATAATAATAATAATAATAATAATAATAATAATAATAATAATAATAATAATAATAATTATTATTATTATTATTATTATTATTATTATTCTTTATTTATACTGGCAAAGTTAAGGCCATAGGGCCTTCTCTTACACTCTACCAGGTCACAAAGTATACAAGCGGTTGAAATTTAACAAAAAGTTAAAGAACAGAATACTAAAATATTACAAAAAAAATAAAAAATAAAAATAATAATAATAATAATAATAATAATAATAACATAATAAAATCGACACTAAACAACATGAAAATAATACCATAATAGAAAAAAAGTAAAATACATTGGAATATAGTAAAAACAACTCATTTAGTATAAATGGTTAATATGGAAAACGTAAGGAAGAATATAACAGAATGGAATGTAATAAAATAATAATAAAAAAGAAAATAAATTCGAAAATTAAAAAAAAAATCATAATAAAAAGGCTATGATAATAAATTCATCGGCTGATAAAGAGAACAAAAAGGGGAGAGGAAGGAAAGAAATATATAGTCTATATTTTTTTAAACTATCGGAGAGAAAAGGGCTTATAACTGAAAGGAATCTGAATTGAAAAAGTGAAATTTTAATTTATTTTTGAAACTAGACGATGTCCGACAGTCTCTGACATGTTGTGGTAGAGAGTTCCAGAAATGAGCTGCAGAGACGGTGAAGATGAAGCGTAGAAGGATGTTCTGTGTTTAGGAATGGAGAGTGTGATATGGTGTTATGAGCGAGTATCTATTTCGTGATATGAGGACAAGTGTTGAAAACGAGAAGCTAAGTAGCTAGGGTTAGAGGTTTGAAGAATATTGAAGAGTAAAGTGAGAGAGTGAATAGTTCTTCGCTCTTTGAGACGGGCCCAGGACAGCATATTTAGCGAAGGTGTGATACGGTCAGATCTACGGACGTTGCAAATAAATCAAACACATGCATTATGAACAGGCTGTAGTCTGTCAGTATCATGTTAAGGTCAGTGTAGAGAGTGTCACAGTAATCAAAATGAGGCATCAAGAGCGACTGCACTAAATTTTTCTTGAGAAGCAACGGAAGGAAATTTCGAATTCTTTTTAGTTCGCGAATTTTCATAAAAATTATTTTACGTATGTGTGTGATTTGAGTATTCCAACTTAAATTTTTGTCCATATAAATTCCTAGATTTTTTAATCTTCCTAGATTTTTTACTCTATCACTGTAAGGGATAATAGTTTCATTCATTTTAACAAGATATAAGTCACCTGTGTTTAATTTACTTAAAAGTCGTTGATGTCCCATTATAATTGCCTGTGATTTCCCTGAGTTCAATTTCAGTGCAAACTTTTTCGTCCATGAAATAATTGATTTTAGGTCATTGTTTACTTTATTTATTGCGTAATTTAGTGCCGATATAGGTGCAGAGATATATATTTGTATGTCGTCAGCAAATAGGTTATGTCTACAGTGTTTAATAGATTGTGATATGTCATTTATGTAGATCGTAAAAAGTAGAGGTCCAAGAACTGAATCCTGTGGTACACCTGCACCCACGGTACGCCAGGAAGAAAAACGATCATAGATCCGCACACATTGCTGGCGTACTTGAAGGTAGGAGGTAAACCACGACATTGAACTTTCTGATAAATTAAGGGCTCGGAGCTTGCATAGTAACAGTTCTATGTCAACGGAGTCAAAGGCTTTGCTGAAGTCAACAAGTGTCAAAATGGTCCATTTTTGTTTATCGGAGGCTTCCCGTATGTCTTCCGTAACTAAGTAATGCTGTATTTGTGCTATGTCCTGTTCTGAAGCCTGTCTGATACTCGTCAAGTAAATTGTGTTCGTTCAAGAGGTCCGTCAATTGTTTGTGAACAATGCGTTCCAACTCTTTTGACAGGGTGGGCAGGATGCTTATAGGCCGATAATCGTTTAGATTTGAAGGATTATTATTTTTAGGAAGGGGACGTATATAAGCTTTCTTCCATAGGGTCGGAGTCATAAGCGAGGCATTAAAGATGTGTGTCACAGTTGGCAATATTACCTCTATGATTTTACGCAGTAGAACAATGCTGATGAAGTCAACTCCTTCAGCTTTAGTACTTATCCGTTTTATAGCTTTCTTTACGTCTAAGTCTGTTACGTATGTGAAGTAAAATTTCTCGCTCGTTTGACAGGTCGCTTGCAGTAGTTTGTGCATTGTCTGTTCTCTCTCCTTGGGGTCAATTGGTTGTGAGTGTATCGTGGTAAAATGGTTATTAAGAGCGTCCAGAGTGAAATAGAAAAGTCGTTTACTTGGTCATTCTGTCTTCCTGTGCCCATTGTTTTCAAGTCTCGCCATAGTGCTGATGGGTTTGAAGATGGTCCAATAATATCATGCATGTGTCGAAGTTTCGAATTTCTTATTTCTTGAGTAACTTTGTTACGTAATTGTTTGTACTCAGATTGTCTTCAGATCTGGTCCTTCTGTATTTAGGGTAAGCTGCGTCACGTTCAGTCATCATAGTGCGTATTGAGGAAGTTAACCATGGGGCTGCTGATCTTTTCACTCGTTTCGATTTCAGTGGTCCGTGTTTATCGTAAAGTTGTGTAGTATAATCATTAAAAATCGAAGCCTTGTCATCTAGAGTAGGAGTAGTCCAAATTGTGTGCCAGGGGATCATGGTTGCGTCTGATATTAAAGCTGTCTGGTCAATGTGTCTTAAGTCTCTATATGTCACTGTTTTACGAATGATTGGAAGGCATTTGAGGGAATAGGCAAGGTAGATAATATCATGCACCGAGATTCCCGGTGCAGGTATTTGTCCGTGCGTCAGTACTTTGTCCCGGTTTGTTGTAGCTATTATGTCCAGTAAGGTCTCAGAATGCGGAGTGTGGTGAATAGGATTGAAGGGAAGGACTGTCAAGTTGCGTGCTTGCAACATTGTCAATAGTTGTGTTGTGCAGTTCGATTGGGTGGCAAGCAGATTTGTATTTAGGTCGCCCATTATAATTGCGTGTTCATAATGAAGCAGATGGTCCATTAGGGACTCTTCAATACCCATTATTCTATTGATGTTTGGGGGTTGATATATTACGCAAAGGAGACATTTTTGAAAATATGCTGTTATTTCAATAAAAAGAATTTCAGGGGCTGCAGAATACTCACTAGGAGTAGAATATATAATTTTGGATTGTAGATCTGACCTAATGTATGCTCCGAAACCCCCACCACCTTTATTTGTGCGATCATTACGCAATAACGTAAGGGAACAAAGGGAAGGTTTTAACCAAGTCTCGGTTAACAATAAGACATGAAGATTAAGTGGAGAAAATACGTCATAGAACACCAAATAATGCACATTAACACAAGACACGAGCTATTGTACGATCTTGCCTATCAGAGAAAAGTGGGATCGAGAATGCTTTCCAATAAATTCAAGAGAACAGCTGATTAAATGATATACAACACTTCACATGGGTATAAAATATGATTTATTAATTTTTTAAACTATAGTCGCGACGCTGTTATTCCCGGCTTACGTCTTAGGAAGTCAAGGCTCTATAAAGTCTAGGTAGGTAATATCGTTCGCCATTTTTGTTCTTTCGTTGCCGAGCTACCAGACGAGGGATCTATTTGCCACACCGTTAAACATTATCATGTCGTAGCTCCTATGATAATAAATCAAACGCACTGTAATTCAGGAAATAATTGACCGGCAAATAACGTCCTCGTGTGCTTTCTGCGAACGCCAACGAAAGAGCCAAAATGGCGCGCGATTTTATTAAGTATTTATCCAGCCTTAGGAAATGCTTAACATCTTCATCAGCGAATCACAAGACGCACACATTTAAATGTAGCCGACCTGCAACGTGATTGGCTGTCGGAAATTAGAGCGACGGGACTATAGTAGATGCATTTCTTCTATATTCGCGTTGATTTGGTTATAGCATTAATTCTTTGTAAACAGCTGACATGTTGAAAGTACGTATATGACGCGCCATCAGTAATCTTGACTCTGATTGGCTAGTTATTGTTGTTCAGTGTAGCCAACACATGAGAAGCCATGAGCATCTAGTGCCAACATTAGTTTAAACGTTGGGCTGTTGAAACTAAACGACTGCCAGAAATGTATGGCGAAAATGGAAGCATGTTTAAACTTAATAGTAAAGTTTAATTTATCCCAAGTTTAACTTACTTTGGAGAAAACGGCCTAAACGATGAAATATAACTGCCGCCATTTGTTGTGTTGAGGCTGAGCTATTGTACCTGCTAAAACGGTTTAAGTACACGTTACTGTTAGTGCACTAGCTTTATCTATGGTGTAGTAGCTCCTTTACTTGTTTGTGTCTTGCGTATGCGCAGTGCGAAAAATTTCTTGCGACACAGTTTCTACGAATATTCAATAAAAAAAAATCGAAGACCGAGTGCTTTTAAAATATTACATGTGAATTTAGGAAGTGTGCCAAACAAAAGACCAGAAACACTCCACTGACTAGTGGGAATATTATATTTCTCACTTAGGTATGGGATGCAGGACTCATAAATGGTTTCTTCTCCTCATCAACGTGTTGTGTCTGCAGGGCATCCCTCTCAAACCGCATTGTAGGATCAAGATCCCTTACATTGAGTCCTGTGGATGGCTACAATATCTGCTCTTCTGTTCGAATCTAAGGATGAAACGCAGTGCATCTCCTCGTGTACGTTCCATCCATTACGCTTTAGGACAGAGGTCTCCAAAAAGCGTATCGTCATTCGTGCTCTCGATGCTGCCCGCCGAACACAGTGTGCTGTAAGGTTAGAGAAGGGGGAGAGACTCGTACCTCAACAGATGGAAGCGATCAGTGGGGGATCGCGGCAACAGTCTGCTTATGTTTACAAATAATAACATCAAAAGAATAAGAAATATCATACTTTTGTATATTATTTTGACATATATGAAGCTGGAGCCCCGTCTGTTGCAATTGACACAACCCATTGCAAATTCAACCTCTTCTATTCTATGGTACCTTTCAGTGCCTGGAAAAGATCTTCTCTATTTGTATTTTGTAATTACATCAAGAAGACATTCAGACGCAGTAAAATGTTCATTAACTCCTCGGATGAAAATTGGTAGGTGAGCTTTGTCATTTCTATCTGTGCTTTCGTCCAGTGCATGTGAGTAAGCTACAAACTGGTTAATTGTGGTTTCGACTTCAGATTCAATTGCATTTACAATCTTGAAATTCCGTCTCTGAACTGTAATTGGAAACAATTTAATTTTCTTAAACTTTGAGTTAGTTCTGGACACAGTATTTTAGTAACGTCCTGTATGCACGATTTTATAAATGATGCTTCTGTAAAGAGCTTCATTGATTTTCCAATATTCCAAGCCAGAACATAGCTAGCAAGAAGCTTTTTTTGTTGAAGACTGAGGACACATGTGTGATTTGTGTTTGTATTTTCTTGTTTTATATTTATCAAAATATTTGTAGGCCTATGCATTTCATCTAAAACTAAACGAAAAGCAATATGTTTGTCATGCGGAACTGAGTGTAAACGTATTGTAATATACTGATTATTAAGTATAACTAACAGTTATACAGATAGCCCCAAAATAAATTATTTTCACATGTCCAATATGCCTGTAATTGTATGACATTCTTTGTGAAGAGTCGAGTATTGTCGTCGCATGTTGAATTTTAACATACCCTTAAGAATTTCTGAACAAATTAAGCATTTCACATTCTCCCCTCAAACACAAAAAAATTTCTCTTCCTATTCATCCTTGAATGTACTACGTCCATGATTAGAAGACATTATGAAACGGTGGAACACTCCGACCAACACAATGATAATGGCAGTCCGCCACGGCTCTTCGTTTGCGCATAAACATTGAGTACAGTACAGGTGGGGATGGGTGAGGCGGAGCGCGCTCATTACGTACTGGCTTCGGTTTCGTTCAGGGGCTTACTCGCGAATACGCTTTTGGAGACGTCTGCTTTAGGACATGAGCAATATCGGTCCTGGTCTTATGGTGTCGATCGTTGCGCAACAGCTCCGTTTTTGTTTGATAGAATCCCAAAGCGTGACCAAGAGTTTCCGTTTCGTTCCAGGTAGGATGGCGACAACGGGTTGTGTTGAAACTTCTGTCGGGCATAGGTCTAACCGCAGATAGATTGCTGGACATTTTAATTGCATTAATGTAATTTGAAATTGATAAATTTGCTTTTGATGACATCCAGGAATTTGCCTTGGGGCACTCAGAATACACGATAACACCTTTACCCTTATGAGGTAATTTACACCATGATTCAAAACTTCTGTTCCGCAAGATCTCCCTCAATTGTCGGCCTTTAGTGTTGGGAGCAATAGAAGACTTATTGATGTTTAGTCTACGTAGACTCAGTTGCTATTCAAGGTGCAGGTTCCTTACAAAGTTAAGATGCATATTATTAATACGGTGAAGACGATTACAGATGTTATAATGTTGAATGCCTGCCTCCCACTCTACACAAAGAATTCTCAATCCTCGAACCTTTTTACTTGTGTATAACATTGAGTTTGGTGTATTATCGGGCAGCATCATAATTTCCTTCACAACACTTCTAATAATTTTATCCAGATCTCGTAAGAATGTATCAGATAACTCAGGTAATGGAGCACATTGCAGAGGTTAAATCAAACCTGATCACATATATAAGGCAAACTCGGCTAATTTCGCAGTATTAAGGTTTTCTGTCTATAGTTCTACCCAAAAATGCTTGAAAAAATTTCCCTCATGCAGCAGTTAATCACTAGAAATAATTATTGTATTGATTGGTATACATTTTTTATTTTTTTTTAAGTGTATCTCAACAGGGAAATAGCTCCATCTAAAACATGAGATCATATGTGTGTGTTTCAGAAACTCGTGTAACTTCGTAGTACTGCTCAGGCAATTTCGCAATAATACTTGTGCAATTTTCAAGAATACTCTTTTTAGCTCAAAACATGTTTTAATGTAATCTAAACATCAGTACATGTTTACACACATGAACTGAACACACATTAACAAATTAGGCAATAAATATAGAACAGCTGGGCTTCAATTATTAACATTAATAACAGGAAAAGGCTTCCATATTAATTGTAAATTAAATTTATCAACACAAATCTGCATTAAACATTATGCTAAAGATAAAAAAAAACATTATGAGCACTATTTAGGCCTAATCCGAATCCGTTTCTGCTAGCAAGACAATTGTTGTTCTGCCGTTGTTTGAAGGGGACACAATTTTGTTAGGTTTTGTAACCAATGAAAACTCTGTTTCATCTAAATTCCAAATAAGATTAGACTTTGTACTCACTTCTGCCTTCTCATACACTTCCTAGCATATCACAAAAATCGTTCAAATTCGAGCTAGTTGAGGCTGCTGCTCTATGATAGGACAGATTTTTTGGCTGGCGTATACTTAGCTCATAGCGCTTCTTAACGGAAGTTCGAATCTGCTCTGCCGGCAACTAGCAGAAAGTAGTTAAGACGTTGAGTACCGTCAAAAGCATATTACGAACAAACTATACTAGATAAAACAACAAGCAAGGGTTCAAATTAATCATAAGAATGTGGAGAATTCATTAATCATAGTGTGATACTTACAGTTCTGAATATCTCGACGATATACTGTCCAGAAACACAACACTGCAAATTCACCCACTCTATCTCAGCAAACACACACCTACTAAAGCGGATAGTTGTATAATTTTCGCCAGAATGAGTTGCAATAGGATCTTCCTGCGTGAAACATCCCCGACAGGTTCTGGCATTTATCCGTATTTTTTGTAAGCTCAAACGAACACGGACAACTCCACAACTAATTAATATATAAGATACTGCGAAATTAAACGTACTGCGAAATTAGCTGAGTTTGCCTTATTCGTTTGTGATATTTAATTTTCGGTCAGATTTTAATAATTTTGTTTGGACGAGTCCATCCAAGTCTGAAGGTAGGTTTTTGATAGTCTTGTTTTTATTGAAAGCGATTTTGTCTGTGAAATCTATTCGAAGATATCGGATACGCTCATTTTTATCACTCAACGAAGAAGTAACAGAGCCTTGTAGAGAGATAATGTCATTTGCACAGATGTAAAACTATTGCCTTGCTTTTAGCTGGATTTATGTGAAGACCAATTTCAGTTAAGCTATTTTCAGCTAAATCAAGAAGCCATGTAACATTTGCTTTAGTGCTACCAATTAAAGCAAGGTTATCAGCGAAGGCTAGCGCAGACAAATCAGGTAGTTGATCTGATAAAGAATAGCCATATTTAGGCCTAGTAGAAATATCATAATCAGTCAGATTTTGCATCACATAATTGATTGCCAAATTAAATAATATGGATGACAACGGAGAACCCTGTGCTAAGCCACAATTTAAGGTTTTGGGGTTTTGTTTTTTGAAAATTTGATTCAATTTGAATACTATTGGCTGATAACAAAAAATAAATTAAATTGTGAGATTCCGTGGAATGCATGTATGCTTAAGGGCTCTTTTTATATATTCATGTCCGATGGAGTCGCAGACCTTAGATACATCAACAAATGCGATAGAACAATTTTTTCTAAATTTTTTTGCTGATTGAAGACAACCATTAACAAGTGAAGAATTCATATGCGTGCCGGCAGAGCCATAAATCTTCGCTGATATAGATTTAATGCAATATAACTTCTCGATTTTGAATCCAACACTCTTTTAATAATTCTTCGCAAGAGAGGAAATATTGTTATCTTTCTCCAGTTTTTTATATTTTTTTCATCACCGCACTTATAAATTAAAACTGTCCGAGGAGAAGGCATAAATGATAATTGTAGCATTGCATTGGTATACCTTATTTTATTTCAAGGAGTGCAGTTCGCTGTTCAAAGGAGCCACCGAACTGCACTCCTTGAAATAAAACAAGGTATAAATAAGGTTAGGAATTTCGTTGTTTTGAGATGCCTTAATATGCGAACAGTAACACGGTCCGGGCCGGGGGACGTGTCAATCTTAATGCCATAAAGAGCCTTATGAATGTCTTCTTCAGTAACGGTAATGTTGTCAGGTAAATCACTATTAGGAGCGAAATTGGACAGTGGCGAAATGTTATTTTCCAAACAAAATACATACTCAAACTGATCAGAAATAACATTAAGAGGCATTTTGCAGCATTGTTGTTCGCTTGATTTTCGCAACATTTGTCGAGCTATTTTCCTTCTTTGATTATAAAAATTATACTGCGCCAACTCATATTCGTTTTTTTTTTGTATTTCCTTTCGAATAGATTTTCTCACAGGATTATTAGATGATTGAAAATTATAGGCCTACTTATATTTGGCGTTTAATTTGCGATTTTTGTAATGTCGTATAGCTGGATGTTGAGGGCCAGGAAATTCAGTGATTTCATCAAGAAAAACTTTTAATAAATCTTTCGTTAATAGTTCCAGATGATCAGTTTTTCCGTCCGACAGAATATGTGAAATACGGTCTTCCCATTGCTGCATCGGATTGTCATTATGACTATTGTGAGGCACTGCATCGAAAATATTACAATATTGTGACAGCCACGTGAGAAGGAAGGGCTAAGTCGGCCGTCCTGACGGGCAGGTTGCGCGCCATCTGCTTCCTGGGGCATGTGCTACGCGCGGTGAAGGAGGGGAGCAGCAGTGTGCGAGATTATTCGAGAATGTCATCCTGACATCCGTTATCTTCTAGGCATCTGTCGACCAACCGCGAACTCTCCAGAAACTATAGTTTGGTTATAAAAGAGAAGACGCAAGTGAACGTCAGTCAGTCAGTCAGTAAGGAGTGTTGTCAAAGTCAGTGGAGAGCAAGCCAGACAGTCTTGTGTAGCAGTGAAGCCAGCTTCGAGACCAGAGCGCGACTTGAGTTGTGTCCGTAACTGTGGATCCTGAAGCCCGGAGTTCGAGTGCAGTGGACCGCAGTTGGGGGACCTGAGTTCGAAGTGCAGCGGATCGTCTCTGAAGGTCTGGGGTTCGAGATTCTGTGAACGCGAGTGACTGAACTAGAAGAACTAGCCAAGACAAACGAGCTGTGAACTGAGAACTGACAGTTCTGTGTTGTAAATAGTGCTTTGTGAATATTAGTTAAGATTAACAGTTCATTGTTGTTCGTAATAGTCCAAGTAAATTGTCATTGTCGTTTGTGGAGTGCAATAACAAACGCTGTGTTGCTGTGCGGAGAGCAAATCCCATTGTTGACGGGAGTGAAATTAAATTGTAGAAAGTGAAGAGTTATTGTTGAGATAATAAAATTACATTGTTGTTCAATATAAAAATTTACAATATTATTATCTTGTTCAGGTGAAGTGCTTGCAAGTACCAGCAGAGGATCATTACTATTAGTATTAGAAATATGATTGTCCGAAATTAGATCACTGGAAGAAATAGAAGAAGAAGGAAAATAATATTGACTCACGATTTTGTCCCGTCGTTTTTGCGGATGAGCTTCACCGATTGAATAGGCCTATTGACACCCACAGAAGATTTGCAGACTTTTATACAAACTGGACATATGGCAGTTGCACTAGAACATGAAGAAATGTCCATAATGTGAATAAGTAATATAACCACTAAAGTGTAGGAAAAATTTGGGTAGTCAGCGTCGAACGTAGAAAAAAAATAAATACAAATAAAAAGTTTATATTATATTCACAAACATAGGCTACTTAGAACCTCTTGATTGCAAAACAGTAGAAGATAACACAATTCATAGATGAAATTGTATTATATTATAAAAGTCCATAACAGTCATTAGAAATAAACAAGTCCACAATAACAAATTAAAAAAATGTAACCTTCTTGATGGATTAAGTCATATTAAAGTGAACAAATAGTCAGCATAAACAGAATAAAGTAGAGAATTGAAAATCAGTACCTACAAACAGTGAATATATGTTATTCCAATAATAATAGAATTATTTCTTCATCGACAATAAGTTGACTATACTTGGGTATAATAGAAACAGATTTACTTGTAAATTAGGTGGACGTTATTTATAGCATAGTCTTTATTTATAATCCTGGTTTATTACATTTACTTTTTTATAGTTAGAATTAATTTTACGTTTATTTTATCTATGTAATTCTCAGTGGCGAAGCAAAGGTATAAATATTGGGGAGGCTGAAGAAATCTGCTTACCTTATATATTTTTATACAGCAGGTGTCTCTCGGCTTTTCTATCAAATTTTTTGTGACATAGACTCCACAAGAAGATGGAGAAGAAGAAGAAGAAGAAGAAGAAGAAGAAGAAGATGATGATCATGATGATGATGATGATGACCACTAATTTTCACCCCCAAACAGAATACAGATATAGCAATAAAACTAAATTGTCTCATAGCACCGTGTTAGCCAAGGATATTTCTTATACCATGAAAATTGACATTTTTTTTATTTTGTCTTCTTCCATCCGCTATTTTAATATATAACTGTAGTGTTGATCTCCTATCTTTGTAACCTCATTTTGTTTCAAACGTCCATCTTCAAAACGGTTTGTCTTTTAATTCTGCAAATAAAGACCTCAATGTTCTCTCAGTATGAGCCATTTTACACAAAATTAGTATGTAACACACACGCATATACTTTTATTACATAAACACTCAACAATGCAGCGCGTTCACAGAACACTGATATAGCGCGCCGTATTTTATCGCAGTTGAGGCTAGCCCCACATCTGCTACTGAGTCGTAGCTAATAGATACACCCTTTTCCATCAAGTTTGCGAATGCCATTGCCAGTGAGCGAGGCCGTCGCGCGTCACTACGAGGCTTTGTCACAAGTCTCTCGCAGTGGAATGACTGCCAATGTGAGTTTAATACAATGGGTGGATCGGAGTGTTACGATACATCGTTATTACGAATTTAATATTGTTACTTACTTACGTACTTACAAATGGCTTTTAAGAAATCCGGAGGTTCATTGCCGCCCTCACATAAGTCCGCCATCGGTCCCTATCCTGTGCAAGATTAATCCATCTGTTAATACTGTTACTAGGTATAATAACTGTTTTTTTTTTTTTGCATAGGCTCAGCCTCAAAAGCCTGTTAAGAGCTTTCATTGCTGTAATTATTGTAATTTATTGCTATAATTATTGTAATGTTGTAATTTATACATTACTGCCATCGGGTGCAATTGCAGTGCTAACAAATACATACATACATTTACATAAACATTATTAGAAAGAATACCTCTCACATTTACTATACTCCTGCTATCAGTTGTGCACATTGTTTTTGCATTAATTAGCCTAATTCTTATGAAATCCAAAGTTTTTCAACATTGTGTATGAGTGTTTTCTGTCAATATTGTCGATTTCTTCATGAGGCCAATAAATAACATGTATAGTTCTTGTGAAAATGTTCCTTCTCTGATACAAATATGATTGCAAAGATATTGCCAATTTTATATCTATTTTTATATCCTGATTGACCATTGTAGTCAAGGCTATATCCTCTTTATATAGTAAAAATCGTATCAGTAATATATTTTGTTTTAAAGAGCCTTCAAATAGACATTCATCCGTGAGTGTGCGGTCGCTCGTGGCGGCTGGAAGCACGCTGTTTGCCGGCAGAGTCGGATATTCATAGTCCTTAAAGCCAAGCGCATAGATTGCTCATGCAATTACAATAACCACCAGCTTTGTCGTAGAATATGTTGGATATGAAGTCCTTGTGCTGCCACACATCTCTCACACATTTTAAAAAAATATGCATGAACACGTAGGCTATTAGTTCTTCTTCTGAAATGGTTGCAATTTCTCTTCTCCTATTGTCTTTCAGTTTTTCCAGCGTATGCGGGTTATTCCGTTACACTTCATTTGATCTGTTTTTTAAGTTCCCCATAAATAGAAATGACACTACTAATAATAATTACTGCTACTGAGAATTTACTGCTGCTACCATGAACAGAAAAGTGTAAATGTAATTAATTCATTTCTACACTGTCCGGAAAGCAGTCGATGAAACCAGTCCTGCACCATTCCTTTAAATATATGATTCACATTTGAACGAAACACGTCCTTGCGATCTTTTGAAAAGTGAAAAATAAAATTATAAAAGAGCATTTAGTTTTACTACTGGAAGAATTGCGTGTTGAGGGAAGAGTGCCGTATACTGTTTTATTTAATAACTGCCTTACAAATTAAACAGATATTATTCTCGTTCTTGCCCAGGAATTTAACTACGCGACTAGTTTATAGCCCAAAATTCTAAGCAACTTGCCAGCATCACATGTAAACACACGTCGTAGAGGCGCTACCAGGCCGGTTCTCACGTAACAAAGGAACACAACCGGCAGTTAAAAATTTAATGAAAGTAGTAATTTGTCTGAGAATTTTGTTTCAGAAACTGAAATGCGCCATTCATGTAAACGTGAAGGTAATAAATGGAGACAGGCAAAATATGAAATTTATATTCTAAACCAAAGATGGACAAACTTATTTAGGGTCAAACCCTGTAATACAGCTAGTCTTTAAAATAGCCAGATATTTAATTTTGAATTGTGCGCCTCGGTAATTCGTCTGACAAACGTGAGAATGTCCTGGCAAAGAAGTGCTATCCGCTGTGTTTGTGTATGAGCTGTGGGTTAGCTGTGTAGCGAGTATAATATCTCTTGCACTTGGAAGCGAGTAAGAAATGGTGCAATTTTTTTTTTCAATGTACACATATTACATTTATGCACCCTAAGAGCTACGTTTTCCCTTAAATACAGTTTACTGTGATGGTAGCTTGCTTCTTTGTGTTCACTTGGCTTTGGTCAAAATTCCAATCGGTAGTGCCATTTGTCCTGCATACCATTAACTACTCGATATGCACATTCTTGTAGTATGATCATGTAATAACCATTTTTCAAGACTGAGTGGCCGTATTACAAAACTAAGAAAATTCTGTAAGGGCACGAGATTCTGGTTAAGGAACGTATTAAATGTCATCTGTACAATGAAAAATAATGTATTGATATCAAAATGGAGTACAAAAAAGAAACAAAAGGTAGGCAAAACTTAGCTTGATGATTTCAAAAATTGTCATCCAAACCTTAGTCTTTTTTATTGGCAGCGCCTGTCATTCGTGGATTAAACAACATCCAGAAAGAAGCATATGTTGCAGTTTGGGATGTTGCTTTCCCAAGCTTTGGGGAAGGCATGTCCCATGGAAAATACTGTCAATGGATTCCGTGAATGTGGGCTTATTCCTTACAACCGTGGGACAGTTCCAGAATCTGCGTACTCTCCATCTGAATATTTCTCTCAGGCGGAAAATGAAAATTCTGAAAGGATGGAAGTAAAGAATTACAATGGAACCAACAAATGGGTAACAGGAAGTAATTTCAGCAACAACGGGAAATTTCCAAGTTTTTTTTTTTAACTCCAGCACATAACAAACAAAAAGGAAAAGTTCATCACCAACAGCGTCTATCTCTTCGGGTAAGTCCACAGATGACAATGAAAACAACATTCCACTATTACCCAGGATATGCCTTATGCGACATGTAACAATGAAAAAAGTGGGTACAAGGGCGTAAAAGGCGACAATTTTAACTTCGCTTGAACAAATAAAGAAAAAACTGGAGAAGAAATTGAATTCCAAGAGAATCAAAACCAGCTAAAACAAAGTTCAACTAAGTAAGAAAATACATCCCATGCTGCTAACAAGAACTCTAAATGTGGCTTTGGCTACTGTAATGGGCAATTCAGCGATAACCATGGTGGAGAGGTGTGGGTGTTCTGTGCTCGTTGCAAAATTGTTGTCATCAAGTACGTGCAGGAGCATCAGGAACGAACAATTTTGTATGTATTGACTGTGAAAATGAAACCTTTCGTGACCATAGTACAAGACTGTCCTTTAAAATCATCAATTTTGTGGTTCTGTAATAAAATTGTATGTTCATATAAATGTATTCAAGTAAAAATATCAATATTTAATGCGCGCATGCTATACCTCTCTTACTCCCTTACAGTAGGCTTGAGAGCATGCTGGAAACGGGAGCATACGTCATCTGCGCGAGAAAGTCACGCCCGCTGGTTTCTGCGCACCGAGTTTTCCTTGTTTGATGCCTATAGTAATGTTCAAACCTAATAGATTGTAACCCATCAAAATTGTCCCATGTGTTTATATGAAAAGCGCGATAGAAAATTTTGGTGTCCATATTACAAGACTTGACCCTACATGAGGACCAATGAATAACCAATTTTCTTTTGACGCGCCGTAATTTTCATTCAATATTCATGTTTAAAAGTATGAAAACTCAGGAATAAGTTAAAGTTAAACATATTTTCTAAATAAAGAAAGAGAATAATAGCCCTATATATATATAAACCAATATTCATTTTTAAAATCTGAAAAAGAAAACACAAGAGACAAACGAGCTTATTATTGTACAATGTAAGAATAATACTTTCACAAACACTCATCTTCGAACACTCGACATTCTGCGTTAACCCCGTTTCTTATAAATACTAGTCATTGTTTACAAATCAGATATTGTAATGCACATACGACGATGTTTACATGAAAGCGAATGAACTAGGTGTCGTGTACAGACAGAAAAGCTGATTTATGATGCAATAGCTCAAAGTGAGAGATGTCAGGGTCGAAACTCGAAACATAATGAAACTCAACCACCGAGCCACGACAACCATTGTAAAGCAAGCAATAGCTTACTACCAGGATGATGTCTTTATCTGAGTGAGAATCAACTATCCCTACATCGTGTTATTTTTGACAATAATAAAGGGTGAAGTCTATCCCTAATTTATCGTTCATTTTGCGTCTTGGTAACTTCTGTGAAATATTGTATTCGCATATACTTATCTTCTGAACAAAAAAAAAAAAATCAATTGCAAAGTTATTTATTTAGCGGGCCGGATCGATCACATTGGAGGGCCGTATTTAGCCATCGGGCCGTAGTTCGCCTACCCCTGCTCTAAACCATTCCTACTAGTGGTATGGGATCAAGGATTCGTGATCTCAAGAACGCAATAAGCCAAAAAAAAAAAAAAAAAAAAAAAAAGATGAGGGAATACTTCATCGTTTTTTTATAAAATTTTCATATTTCATAAAAATCTTCTTTTTTTTTCTTATTCTACTAAATCGTCCCTCCCCCCACTTCGTTAATATTTCTACGTTTAACACTGCACCGGCTTTTCAGTTATTATAAGAGGAAAATAGAGATTTTTTCCAGGAAATAGTTGAGAAAACCCAAGCCACCCGTTGCAACAACATTCCGAGATTCCCAAGGGCAAGTGGAATTTCTGAATTTCCTTATAGGGTCATTGCATTCGAGAAACCAAAACAAAATAAGTTGTTCCTTTTCTCCTATCGCTCATTCTTTCAAATCCAGCGAGTCTTTTTAGCGTTGCCACTACTGCTTTATATATGAAGCTTTCACATGAGTTTTTAAAAGTCAAATCTGCAGATTTTCAGAAATTAATGCTTTCAATTTGGTTTTTGGCTTGGATTTTCGAGGGCTGTACGGGACAAGTCTTGAAGCGTGCTGTCGATCTAATATTGGAAAAGCAAGGAAAATGTAATTCAGAGAAAGTAAAATGAGAGACAAGTTGTAGGTATTCTCAATCATTAATATAACTCATGCAATGTATATACGAGTATATAAGCTATGTTTAATAAAGATAATTAAAGTATTAACATGAATGTAAAGTATACAAAAGTTGATAAATCATAGTCGATATTAGTCCACACCTGTGGAGTAACGGTTAGCGCGGTTGGCAGCGAAACCAGGTGGCCCGGGTTGGAATCCTGGTTGAGCTTTTTCCAGGGTTTTCCCTCAACCCAATCTGAACAAATGCTGGGTAACTTTCGGTGCTGGACCACGGACTCATTTCACCGGCATTATCACCTTCATCTCATTCAGACGCTAAAATAATCTAAGATGTTGAAACAGCATCCTAAAATGATCTAACCTACTAGTCAATATTATTAATACTGATGAGTCACTCAAATGTTTACAACTTCCGTACATAGTCTTAACAAATCTAAAGGTAGGCCTATAAAGAACATTTAGAAGAAATTAATAGAAACGAGCAAAGATCTTACACTTTTTTTATCTAATTTAATAAACCCTATTTCACCCTGAGGTATATTAGGGTTATAGTTGGCATCAAAATACATATTTTATAACCAAAAAACTATAGTAAAATTATAATATAAAATTGTGGTCACAGTTACAATTCACATGAATTATGTAGAAGAATGCACCTTAATGAAAGAATGGATCCTGTTAAAGATTAATGAGATGTTTGAGGAATAATCAATGCAAAAGATATACAAGAATGTCTAACCGTTTCAGAGTAAATACACGACCTCAAAAAGATAAACAATAGTACATTAATATAACAAAGTTTGACTTTCACTTTCAAATTAATACTGTACTTAATTCATGAACAATGGGACAGTTAAGAGTAATAAAAGGATATTGCAAGCAACGATTTACGGTTACAAGTTAAATACGTGATTCAGGAACAAGTACAATGATTAAAATAATAACACAAGTAATGACTTATAACTAACGAATAACGAAATTCTTGAAGGGCAATATATAATAGTAGGGGCAATACAAAATTTTTAAAAACAAATGTAAACAGTAAAGGAATAGTAGAAAAATTGGCTTAAAATTATAAGTTAAACACATTCTTTTTAAAGCAATAGGTAACAACAAAGAGATATAATATCAATACACTGACTGTAGTTACTGATTAAACACATTATTTTAAAAACAAACACGCAAAGGATCAATAGCTATTTTCAGGCATTATATACATGGACCATGTCTTTAATTTACATCTTCTTGACGTTACTTGGTATATTATTTTGTGTTTCAATCTATTTCAATTTGTTATTTTCCACTGTAACAACAAAAATATGTTTCGTAAGGCCTCAAGGCATTTCCCCATATTTATTGTATCATGGTACTCTTTGTCACTGGCAACCTGTAATGGTTATAGGAAGAAATATAAAATAAAATAGCTATTAAACGAATTATTTTAAAAGCAATAAATAGCTATACTAAGAGATGGCTTAAAATTTACGATTTAAATACATTATTTAGTAACAAAAATTGGCAATAAGGAGGTATTACAAGAAATGGCTCAAAATTAGAAATCAAATACCTAATTAAAATAAAAATTAAAAGCAATAATACAATATTATAGTATGCGAAATTGATGACTTACAGTTGCATAATAGTTGATTAGAACTAATACAATTTTTTCCCGGAATAATTTAACATTTTACAGTTTCACGAATATTCTATTCAAGAAGGATATGAAATAATTATATGATTTAGAGTTGGTAAGTATATTGGTTAACGGTTTGGTAAATGTATAATTTAAAATGTTCAGTAACAACTCAAACTCGTATCTTTCACGGAAAAAGACTGGACAGTCATATAATACATGTTTGACATCTTGAGATTCCTCCCCACAAATGCAAGTTGCATCGTCTTTAATATGGAATCTATTTAAGTATTCCCCGAATTTTCCATACCCAGTCAAAAACTGTGTCAGTACGAAATTTGGCGTTATTACTTTACATTTATTTCGATCATAGACCGTTGGAAAATATAGCTCTTTTGTAAGAATTCCCTTATCACTATTGACCCATATTTCGTTCCATTCTTGCATATAATGTTCTTTGGCTACTTTTTTGATATATGATATCGGACATAAATTGTACGACAGTTGCACATCAGAGTTGGCTGCCATCTTTGCCAATTCATCGGCTCTCTCATTTCCAACTATCCCAGTGTACCCTTTGACCCAAGTTATACAAATATGGACGGAACTTTGCTTACACTTAAAAGATAATGCTGTTGTTACAATACCAATTTCACAGTTCTTGTTTCTTCAAAGATATTGATTTTAGGATCCATGCCAATTAGACATTTTCTTATTTTTTTTTAATGAATACTACGTCCTCTCAAAATATTATACTCTTTTTTTTTTAGTAACATCTTGTAGGACAAGCTAGCTTTACTTGAACTTAACCTCATAAAATTTAAACAATTTTTAATATGCCCTTGCTAAAAATGAATGTTGAATTAATGATGGAAAGAAACGGAGATGATAATGAAACGGGGGAAGTGTAATTATGATGGCGAAATGAGTCCGAGGTCCAACACCGGAAATTACCGAGCAATTCTGCTTCGATTGGTTGAGACGGTTCCTCGAATAGGATAAGGAGGTTTTCATTAGATTAGTATTTCGTGTTAATATTCTCATATGGATAGTAAGTGTGGACGTGTAAGAAAAGTTCCAGAATGTGAGGCGGAAGTAACAGGTGGACAGGAAGGCCGAAGGGACGCTACGCGGACAGGAAACATGTGTCCAGGCGTGGAGTTGACCGATGAGGGAATGTGTGGACTTTGCCTGCGGGTGGTCAGCAAGATGACGCCAAGCCAGGTTCCAAAAGAGATGATCTGGTATATGTAAGAGAATTGTCAGGACGCCGGAAGTAAGGGGATGTTCTAGTTAACGAACAATTTTTGAAGAACGCGTCTTAAGTGACGTAAGTGTAATCATGGCCAATCAGGATTCTTAATAGAGACACGTGATATATAGATAGGAGGGCGAAATTGTATGTTTGGTGGTTGGAAGTAGAGGATAGATTTGGCAGATAGACAGAAGGCAGATAGACAGCGTTCGGAGAGGACGCACTCCACATATTCTCGGCAAACCTAACTCGGAAGAATAACAATTTACGGACTTAGAATTTTTTTAGTGGGTTTAGTAAGAAGTCGTGTGTTGTATCATTATTATAAGTCTGAATTCTTTTCTCATCATTATTATTACATTAGGAATAAATTGTCAACACGTTATCAACTCTCCGTTATATTACTGGTGTTTTATAGTACAAAATATATAATTACGTGAACTCAGAAATTAGTCTACCAACTTGTAGGAAGTGAGAGCAGTGAATTATACACTTGGACGCGCATTTCTGCTAATCTGAGACGAACACTTAATAATAATAATAAACGTTCTCATAGTTCTTACCAACAACTTCTGGTGTGTGCCTATGTCATTTCAATCTACGAGCACGTCTCCCAAACCCCATGTCCCGACCGTTTTTGCAGCTGACCTGGGACCTCATCCTCTACCGGAGTAATCTCGAGGAGGCTGGCGCCCAAATTAATCAGTGTACATAGTTAATTATTGACATCGACGTGCCTCCTTGAGATACTTTCCATATACGACGGAGCTGGCAGCCGAGGGCAGGAAAGGCGTCGTGGGCAACAACGACGACCGCCGACCGTCGCAGATTCTGGCGCCCCAACGAAGGCGACCGCATCATGGTTGAGGAAAAATGTAGGAAAAAATCTTAACCTGGTAATCTGTCCCAATCAGGATTTGAACCCAAGCGAACCCGAGCCCGCTCGTTTCACGGCCAGACGTTGTAAGCTCTTTCCACGTCTGCTTCGTCCACTACAAACTCCATCACGACCTGGCCGGTGATCGAACCCGGGCTGCCCGGATGGAAGATCAGCGCTCTGATACTTGAGACACAAACACGACTTCAACTTTTGAAGGCTTTCCTCCTCGTTATTTTTCTTCAAATTGTTTCGTAGCCAATGCGCGCACAGCCCTTTCCCACCTGAGCTATCACATTATGAAGGGTTAAAAACTACACCCATGTGTTTGGCATTTGCAACTGTGAAGTCTCCTTTTGAAAAATAAAAAGGGGGGAGAAGAGGAACCCCCTGCTGATGTTTGTAGCAATTAAAATAAGGAAATCTAACCCCGTTCCGCGGCATACGATACCCCGAGAAGCAGACAGAGATGGAGCGTGTGTGTGCTGGAGGTGGCGGGGGGGGGGGGGGTTGCTCGTGCTGTGTGAGTCTGTCGGCTCGAGGAGACAGCCAAGATCCGCTCCACGGCTACGAAATCTCTTCCAGGTGTCGCGTTTCTTTTATTGCGCAGCTCCTCGCCATCGTCGTCGTTTGACGAGTATCTTGGCATTGGGATCTGTAACATGTTTGCAACCCTTATCTGCAGTTAACCCTTCCGAGTTGTGTTCTCATTTCTGTTTCCTATTAATAGAACGTTTCTTTTGAAAAAAAATCGTACAGGTTAATTCCAACAGATTTTCTTTTCTTTTCTTTTTTTTTTTTTTTGTTCAAATTTGACTTCATTGACAGGGTTTTCATCAAATTCGAATTATGCATTTTAAATACTACCATATTTGACGGACGGAAAGAGATATTCTTATAAATACTGGGTGAAATATTAGAATTTATATTAACGAACGCACTTTAAATCTGTTAGCAAATCGACCTGGGTGGCGCAGTTAGTAGAGTGCTGGCCATTTGTGCCCGAGGTTGCGGTTTCGATCCCGGCCCAGGTCGATGACATTTAAGTGTGCTTAAATGCGACAGACTCATGTCAGTAAATTCATTGGCATGTAAAAGGACTTCCGCGGGACAAAATTACGGCCACACCGGCGACGATGATATAACCTCGGCAGTTGCGAGTGTCGTTAAATAAAACATAATTAATTAATATATCATAGATATATGAATATCATGTATGAATTTGGTTTTTACCAGTTATTAAAATCCGTAACTAGACCACAGTCGAAAAATTGTCTTGATCATATTTTCTTTAAAACCAATAACAAACTACTTGAATTTATACCAAGTGTTTATCATAGAAATATTACTGACCATTACACTACCACTGCTTTAATTACATTTATTAATAAAGTAGATTTTGAAGACTATAAATTATGATGACCTATTGTTAGATATAAGTAATGAAACATGGGATACTGTAATGAGTTGTAATGATCCCGATAATGGTATCGAAATTTTTTATCAGATTTTAAATACGAATATTATAAAGCACACAAATAAAACTACTCAAAAAGTTTCTAGTAAATTTAAAAAGATTAAACCATGGATTACAAATGGTATAGTTAAATCAATCCGTACGAGAGACAAACTTGCAAGCAAATTAAGAAAAAAAAAACATTTAATATTATTTTAAAAAACAAATTTAAAAAAAATTTGTAAGATATTATCTAACGTAATAAAGAGAGCGAAAGCTAATTATTTCTCCATCAAATTAGAAAAATATAGCAATAATTCTAAAATGTTTTGGCAAACTGTGCGAGAAGCGGCAAATATTGAAGTAAATAAAAAGGAACAATTTAATGAGATTGTTTCTCGAAATGGTTTAATCTTAAGTGACAAAATACACATTGCAACAGAATTTAACTGGTATTTTACAAACATTGGCTTGGATATTGTATCGTCTATAAAAAATAAAAATTTTCTTAGCAAGGTAACTTCAGTAAATGCTTGTATGTATCTTTACCCCGTAACAGATGACGAAATAATCAATATAGCCAAAACTTTAAAAAATAATGTATCACCTGGTCCTGATAACATAAGTGCTAAAATACCTAAGATGGTTATAAATTATATTGCCAAACCTCTAACTCATATTTTTAATTTATGTTTCCTAAATGGCAAATTCCCAAATAAATTTTAAAAATGCAATTGTGAAACCCATTTTTAAAACAGGAGACAAAAGAAATATGAACAATTATAGACCAATATCATTACTTTCATGTATTTCAAAATTACTAGAAAAATGTATTAAAGTTCGATTAATGAGTTATCTTGATAAACATAATATATTAAGTGATAATCAATTTGGTTTTCGAAAAAAATCCAGTACAGATAATGCAATATATCAAGTTACTAAAAAAATTGTTAGAGAATTTGATCAAGGTAACAAATGTATTGGTATTTTCCTGAACATAAGAAAAGCATTTGATACAGTGAAACATGATATCTTAATTGAGAAATTAGACTTATTAGGAATCAAGGGTAATGCTTTAAACTTAATAAAATCGTATCTTAACGACAGAATTCAAATAACGAAAATTGACAATTATTCAAGTGAACCTTTAATTATTAATATAGGTGTTCCCCAAGGCACAGTTCTAGGCCCTATTCTATTTTTAATATATATTAATGACTTATCAAAAATTGACTTACAACAATACAATGGTGTTCACTATTCTTATGCAGATGACACAGTTTTACTTTTTGGTGGAAAAACCTGGTATGATGCATATAATAATTCAAATCATGGACTTAAATTAATGAATAAATGGTTTGACATAAATTATCTTTCTATCAACGAAAATAAAACCATAATTATTCCATTCTCATTATCTAAAAAATGTAACAAACCTCCTACATCTACATTAAGTATTAAATTACATAATTCTGATTGTTGTCTTATACGGTGTAAATGTCCGATTATTAAAGAGTCCTCTGAAGTTAAGTATTTAGGCATAATTTTCGATAATCATTTAAAATGGAACCAACACATTAATTACCTTTGTAATAAATTACGTAAAATAGTATATTATTTTGTTTTATTGAGGAATTACTTGTCAATAAGTTTATTACGTACAATATATTTAACTTTATTTCAATCGGTAATTATGTATGGAATTATAGGATGGGGTAGCTCATTTAAATCCAATTTTAATCCACTTTATTTATTACAGAAGAAAATAATTAAAATATGTCTTCATAAACCTACTGATTTTCCATCTCAAAATTTGTTTCTAGACTTTAATGTACTTAACGTAAGACAAATTTATTATATTGTATTAATAAAATTCATGCATAGAAATCGAAATAATTTTGTATTCTGATAGTTATGAAAGAAAAGGTATGAATTCTTTAAGATTGTTTGAACCAAAATGCAACACTGTTACAGTATTTAATCATAGTAGTAATTTAGGCCCAAGAATATATATAAGAAATTTATTTTTAAATATCCTAATCTTGTCAATTCGAATAGTTCTAGTACTAAATTAAAAAAGTTATGTATGGATTTTATAAAAATTGAAAAATTGTAAATTTAAATTTATATACTATAATTGAAAATTGTATTGTATAATTATTAATTATAATTGTATTGTATAATTATTAATTTCAATTCAGGAATTCGCCCTTGAGCACGAGTTCTACTCTTTCACGGGCGAGCTAAAGTTTCTCTGTATATTTAATGTTTTATGCTACAATTATTAGCAAAATAATAAATAAATAAATTAATTAATTAATTAATTAATTTATTTATTTATTTATTAGCAATGCTTTCAACTAAATTAATGTACGCATAATAAATAGGCCTATATTTTTGTGCATAAAAACCATAATAATGAACGACCCGTGTATTAAATTATCCTTACAGATAAGAAATGGTCCTAGGATCCTAGAATTTGAAATAGATAGCGATGCTGATATTTTCATTGCTTTATGTATTTACTAAAATATACTGTTAAACATATTAATACATTATAAGAACTCAATAATACATATAAATGCATGCGTACATACAATCATATATATATATATATATATATATATATATATATATATATATATATATATATATATATAGGCTACGTACATAAATAACTTGCCTTTCTTCCTAATCGAACGTAGAATGTTTCAAACCCATGTTTCGTTGTTGACAATAAAAATCAGAAAAACGTTTAAAGTGATTGAAGCAAAGTTTGTTGTTAACATCTAAATTAAATGTCTCGTGTTTTAAGATAGAGGTCGAAGATGACTTCAATACCAACTATTTACATTTATCTTCCAAATTGAGCTGAAGGTTGCATTGCTTTCTCTTCCCGTCTTATTTTTTATTTGTACACAATAAGAAATAGGCCTATGCATGATTGACAGAATGAAGTCGCTGTTCAGCAGATCCACAGCGTACAGTTTTCTGTCATTCTTACGTTAGCACTGTCTCAATGTTGTTCGATTTTCAACTATTTGTTGAATAATCTTTATACATCAAAAAGGACGTTGAATTAATAATTACAATTCAAGAGTGTGACCCCAAACGTTCAGTCCATTTTTCTGAAAGGACTGGACTAGTTTTTCTATCCACTGGTCTACAGACTGAGCGAGTTTTTACGTGACATGCACAATAACAAAACTTTTAGGCAAGGATTGGCGTTGCTTTGGAAGAAAACAAGCTCAAAGTATAATGATAGAGGTCTCAAAAAATAATGTGCTGGTATATGTATAGATCATAAAAATGACCAAATGGATTGAGTGAGTTTTGAGATCACACTCTTCAATCACTCAATTCACACTACTTAAAGTTCTGATCATTCAGATACTCAGCATCTTCACTATTATCTGAACCATTAGGAGAGAACGTTATTGTAAGCAATTAAACATGAATGTCACAAAGAGACAAGAGTCTATTTTCCAATGGCCAGAAGTTTATTGGATTCATTCTTCGGTAGCTACCTGGGTACATGACATGTTGAAGTGTAAGCAATGGGAGACAAAAATCAGTTGTTCTGGAAAATGCTGCCAGTGTGCGTTACTTTACTTGAGCAATACGTTTGCTTTGAAGCACTAGAACTTGACTTTTAAGGCTCAATGGAGCAGTGACAATTTTGAGAGAAGTGGAAGTTCAACCATTAGAGATAAAATTAGAATTCAAATAATTTCACAGAAAGAGAATAACAGCTATAGGCCTAATATAAAACGGTAAGTACCATGAAAGAAGTTTAAAAGTAAACTATATCATCAGATGGTATAATAATTATACTTCCTGTACTCCCTGCTTCACGGAAGCAACTAATGATTCTGGTAATTGTTGGGTTGTTAGGAAGAGACACGTCCTCATACTTGCAACGAAATTTTTCAATCACATGTACATATGAGCTGCTTTCAAAATACACGTAAAAATAAACACCCTCTTTTCCAGTGAAAATGGCATATTTCTCGACAAACACTAAACAATAAAACACAACGCACTACTGCCATGTCGTTGATGTCACTAAGCATCTAGGCACACCACTCGATTGGTGAAGTATTGCGATTCTATCTTGTGACAGGTTGTCGAAGTCGAATATTTTATAGCTAGAATATCCTATTTGCTCAATAATTTTGATCACACTGTTTATACAGAATTATTCATATAAACTAAAACTAACACATTTCTTCATTTATTTATTCCAACAAGAAGGATGCTAACCACATTTTGTTATACCTGAATTATAGAGCATCATTGGGAGATTACTAACCTCTATAGAAAATGCTAAAAATATCCTCCCTCCTGCTCAAGACACAACTCAACACGTCGTTCCATGTAACTGATCTCTCTTTGGAGGACTCTGTTGTCAGTATCATTGATCTCGTGTGAAATGTTCAATTTCAAATCGTCCAATGTCTAAGGCGTCTGGCGAAAATTCTGTCCTTACAGTAACCCAATAGGAAGAAGTCCGATGTTGTCAAATCCGGAGATCTCGGTGGCCACAGGTTATTGGAAATTATCCGGTCATCAAAGAAACTTCCTATTAGCTCCATGGATTCGTTTGATGTATGGCATGTGGCCCCGTTTTGTTAAAAATTTTTAAAATCCACATGTCATGCATGAAGCACCTATGCTCCCAGCGAAAGTCGGAGGATTGTGGGACTAATCTTTTTCGACCAGACTGTGAATACTGCAGAGTACCGTCGCTTTTCATGGAGTTTGTTGAGCAACTGGACGATGTAGAGCTGGGTTAAGGATATTACATAATACAGGGCAATTACAAATGATTCGTCAGGTTTTAAGCGGCTGCATAAAGAAAAAATTAACATTTAAAATAATGTATGTCACATAAAAATAAACAGAAACAGTCCAAGTTTCGGACACACCTTTACAAGTTTTCGATGTGGCTTCCTCTCGTTACACGACATACATCGATGCAATATTGAAGTTCGTGGAATCCGCGCAGTAGTATATTCCTGATAATGTTCGTAAATGCATCTGTAATACGATCCTTGAGCTCAACCACAGCTACTGGTAGTGGTAGCACGTTCACTATGTCTTTTATACACCTCAGGGAAAATAAATCACGTACTTTTAGGTCGGGGGATCTAGAAGGCCACTGTACTAGCGCTAAGTCATCTTCAGCGCATCGACCAATCCAACGGCGAGGGAGTTCTGTGTTCAGGTAGCAAAGCACTTCAGAGTGCCAATGGGGCGGCAGCCCACAAAGTTGGAATATGAAGTTATTGGAATCCTTAGTCACTTGAGGAAACAATCATTGATGCAGCACATCAAGGACTGACATACTGGTCACAGTTGTCTCCAAGAAAAAATGGGCCATACACCTTTATTGGAAAATATTGTTCATGTTGCACTGTCAAACGTGGTTTTTCAATATCCTACATGCGTACATTATGGCGATTAACTTTGTCACTCAAGTGCATTTGCAGTAACTGTATGCGGGTGGCAGGGTCGTTGTGTGTGCCCAACGTATTGAGAAGCCACCTCAATTCTACAAGGACGATCCAGATCTGTGGTTTGCAGTGGTGGAAAATGATCTCAGTTTCGCAGGAGTTACTCGAGATCAAGCAAAATTCCAATATATAGTAAGTAACGCTGATCATACGTTTATTCCAGTTATAGCTCATTTAATTAAATCCCCAACAGCCACGGGCAGGTATGACGCTATTAAAACACGTATCATTGCCGCTTTTGCTGAACCAATCAACAAAAAGCTCAATAGGTTATTGAGCGGCATACCTATAGGAGAGAAACGACCGTCCCACTATCTACAAGAGCTCAGAAGTTTAGTTTCCGGTCATTTAGGTGAAGAAGTCGTCGAGTCACTCTTCTTAGCACAACTAGCACCCACTGTTAGAATGTCTTTGCTTTGCAGAGAAGAGAATAGTTTGGACAAGCTAGCATTTTAAGCTGACAAGATGCAGGAGACGAACGCAACAACTCAAATGTCAGTAGCTCGGCAAGAACTCTTTACATTATCGACTATTGTTGACGAGGTTACGGAATTGAAAAACAAAGTAGACGAGTTATGTAAAATGGTAAAATACAAATCTCCTCATTTTAAAAATAACGGCAGGTCATCATCCGATACCCAGCGAAGTAAACTTAACAAACAAACGAAAGATAAAGTTTGCTACTATCATTTCAGGTTTGGAGCTAACGCGAGACGATATGTACAGCCTTGTTGCAGGAGCTTAGAGGAAAATTTGGAAAACTAGTGACGTCGTCTGGAGTCGAGGCAGTCCATGACGAGAAATTTAAAAATCGTCTCATTGTTACAGACAAGATTAATCACTTGAACTTTCTCGTTGACACGGGAGCTGATTTATCTGTTCTTCCCCATTCTAAGGCAAACTTCATCGGTAAGCAACCAGCTGATTTCAAACTACATGCAGCGAATGGGTCAGTCATAGATACCTATGGCGAGAGGCTCATTACACTGGACCTTAACCTAGGACGCCAATATCCATGGAAGTTCACAAGTGCTAACATTTCTCAGCCTATACTTGGAGCTGATTTTTTGAAACACTATGGCATTCTAGTTAATCTCAAGCAGCGAAAGCTTACCGACCCTTCAACTGGCAGAGCTACAATTGGCAAGTTAACCACAGTTACTTTGTCAATCTTTTCTACGATAGCTAGCGGAAAATACGAGCTGTTATTGCGAGAATTTATTGACATAACTAAGGTACCGCCATTTACTGGTCCAGCAAAATATGGTGTGGAACATCACATCAAAACGAAGGGTTCACCTATCAAAGAAGATTGTGACGCTTCGCCCACAGAAATGGTTTACGGAGCGACGCTAAGACTCCCGGGAGAGTTTTTCGTCGACGACCTAATCGAACTGTCGCACCGAGCCTTCGCTGAAAAACACAGACAGTTAATGCGCACTGTCAGATCGACCCCCGCTGCTCACCACTGCAACAGAAGACCTTTTCAGCATAAGACACTATATACGTGTACGCATGTCTTTGTTCGTGTGGCAACTAAAGGATCCCTTGTACCACCGTATGAAGGACCTTATAGAATTCTTCGTAGGATATCTGACTACGTGTTCGAAGTCGATATTCACGGGAGCCCTAAAACTATTTCCACAGAAAGACTTAAGCCAGCTTTCTATGAAGTCTTCTCTGAAGATGATGGGAACAAGACCTCCGATCATCAACGACCAAGTCCTTCAAATCCTCCACCATTTAAACTTATCCTGGTGCAAGAAACGTTTCGTGACTCAACGTCACTGGGAGGGGAGTACATGTAGGGTCTGAGTTCTGCATTCACGACTGGCCTACGCCTGTGTTCATTACACAACTGAGTGGGCCATAAAAAATATAGCTCTCCTTGGCAACGGTTTGTTGTTATTGGATTTGTATCTTTCTTACAATAAATAAAACTGTTCCTGAGTTGGATTACTTATTATATTGTATTCACACTACAAGGAAAATGACTGTGCTGCCAACTGTCTACACATGCCAGAGTTACAACAATGGAAAAGTAAACTTTCAGAGTTTTTCTTTCGATTCATGATTAGCACAAACTTACCCTATTGCATCTATAGTTTTCGCAAATATTTACTTAAAACCTGATGAATGATTTGTAACAGCCCTGTACATACATACTTAAATATACACATATCTATAGATGTGGATATGTGAGGCATAGGGATGCCAAAACATGGGAAGTGCCAAAAAAAAGATAGGCTACATATGACAATAAAAATTGTAACCTAAAAGGAGGCACCATCCCGTCTGCCTCAGCCTACAATGAACAGAAGTAGGCTATAACAAAAACAGCTATAGTGAATATGCTTAAATTTTTATTAAATTAAGATAAATATCATTTTTACCCATTATTTCTGTTTCTAAATCATGTTTCCTGAAATGGAGTGAATTCTGTGCGGTCATGATCCTTGGGGCACAAATAGTCACCTTCGTATTTGCACAATATATTGCGGACTGGATGCGAAGCTGACAAGCGAAAATGAAATTTAAAATTTAAATGTACAAAACACGCAGAAGTAGGCTTCCTCTGCTTACTTCCGCTCACTTGCAATTATTTCATCATTCTTTCATAATTTGCCAGCTCGGTTGTAGCTGCAAGATGCAGCAATACACCAGCCTCCCCGGGAGAACAACTACTTTCGCATCCCTATAACAACTCTACAAAACATATTATGTCCACGAGAATCCCTGAAAGTGGCGTAAATGTGGAACTTATTAATGTATTGCAGAGTAAACGCAAGCATGAATTCCAAAGCGATATTTCACGCGATTACTGCTGTAGAATATCTTGTATACAGTAAGCTTATTAAAAATTTCGAAACCACTTTCAACTTACGTTCTATTTATCTTTTATCATTCTCTTGAAGTGTTGCTTTGCAGCAAATGGAGTTTAAACCAGTAGACACTTTCGAAATGTCTCTCCGAAATTTGTCAGCGGACCTATCAGGCTGGTGGTGGAGTCTGCTCTGACATCACGGCTGGTAGAGAAAGGGAAGCCACATGACAGTTCAGTGTGTGTAGTAGTCAGTCAATGTCACTGTGAAAACAAAACAAAAGCTATTAAAACGTATAATTATCCTTTACATTATTTGCTTAACACATTATTTTAGTAGACTTATTTTATACCAGCTTTATTTACTTAGTGTTCAAGTTTTAGTAGACTATATTATAACGATGCCTCCTGCTCATTCTAAGATCCATCGAAGGACAATTCATGGACAAACTCGGGAGGTCATTGCAACTACATTGCAATTCATGCAATTGGAAGCCGACAACAATGGATTTGTCATCAGTGTGAAAAAGGTGCAGGAACGTGTCCATGCAGCGACTAGAGTATCAAAGGCTTCTATAAAAAAAAAAAATCTATAGTGTAGAAGTGGGAGCTTCAGCTTCTTACAACACACTGCGCAGGAATAAAAACCGACCTCGTCCAGTTACCGATTTGGATGATTTTGATCTTTATGTAGTGCGGAAAACAATTAACGATTTTTATGTTACGGATTAGAAAGTTCCTAGGCCTACTATGAAGGCTGTATTGGAAAAATTGCGCAAAACTATTCATTATAGAGGATAAACATCTAGCCTGAAAAAATATTTTAAGAAACTTGGATTTCGATGGAAAAAGACGCAATCCAACAGGCGCGTACTTACAAAGAGAACAGATATTCGTAACGCACGCATTGCATATTTAAGAGCAATTACGAGATTCCGGCGAGAAGACAGGTCGATCGTCTATAGTGATGAGACCTATATTCACAGCTCCCACACAATTCCTAAAGCTTGGTGTGACGACAGTGCAGAAGGGCTCAAATTGCCGGTATCAAAGGGACACGCCTTATCATTGTACATGCCGGCAGGCAAAAGGGTTTAATCAATAATGCCCTCCTAATATTTAAATCTAACCAAACCACTGGTGACTACCACAAGGAAATGAATTCATCTAATTATATGCTTTGGATAAAAGAAATGTTACTGTCAAATTTGCCGCCTCGCTCTGTTTTGGTGATAGAAAATGCGTCATATCATAACGTCCAGTATGATAAATATCCCACATCAAATACAAAGAAACAGAAGATGCAAGATTGGGTGGTGCAGAACAACATTCCATTCACCGAGGATATGTTCAAGACTCAATTGTATGAACTCATAAAGCTAAGGCAAAAAAGTTCGTCCTAGATCAAATTCTCAGAGAGCAAGTCACACAGTGCTTCATTTGCCAGCGTATCACCCGGACTTAAATGGTATTGAAAAAATATGGGGTGATGTTAAACAGTGGGTAGCACAACACAATGTCTCATTTAAACTCAGTGATGAGTGGGAGCTGTGTAAAAAGAGATTTGCAGAAATTGGGGAGAATGAATGGAGTACTGTGTGTTGCCACGTTCAGGAGGTTGAGAAAGAATACATAAAGGACGAAGGGTTAGGCTAATGGAAACTGAAATAGAGTGCCTCATAATAAACTTGGACATTAACAGTAGCAGCAGCAGCAGCAGCAGCAGCAGTGAAGACGACACTTCATCCAGAACTTCCGACGTGGAGGATTTAATGAGCGGCATAGAGGAACTGAAATAAATAAGAGTTTCGATCAACTAGTAAGTTAACATACGTCTTTACCTGTAGTATTATTTTAAAATACTAACACGTACAAGTCTTTAGTTCCATTTTATTTATTTTAATAGTGAAAATTGCATTGTTCTATGTTTTTAAATTTTCTTGTCTTGTATCATTCTTGACGCGCGATAAAATAGCTTCCTCCGCCCAGTGCCTTCTTCCAACATGTAGGCGTGGTGATAACCATGACACTAGACTCGCAACAAGCTGTGCATGGCTAGCGCTCAGAGACGTTACGAGTGTTTGAGTTCTACTTATTACCCTAGATCATATATACCCAGATAGGTCGGCCTTATAGGCTTTGAGGTTAACAACTTTCGTCAGGTTTACTACGCTGCCATCTAGTTGTTACATAAGGAGTCACGTCATAATTCCCATTTGAATTGCATTAGCGACTGTACTGCCATCTCGTGTTCATTTACGGCTCACTGGTGGCGATCTTGGCGGTTGTTCTCTTCAAAGTGCTGCCGATTTTAACATAGTGATGAGTTATCTGTTACATATATGATCTAGGTTATTACCAGGGGTGTATTTCAGACCTGGCGGGCACTGGCGGCGCCTGGATACTATTTTTCTAGGCTAAGCGGTACCACTACACTTATCAGTTTCATATTATCGTTGGGGGTGTGATGTTTTTCGTATTAACAATATAAGCGAAATGTGTTAGAAACTTAATTTTATGCATGGAAAATGCAAATCCCTTAATGAAAGTACAAATTAAGTGAAATATATCTGCGAAATTGATATTAATCCACAAAATTACTTCACAATTACGATATTTTAAACAACAAACATTTTTTATGCCGAATTCGTACGGAAAATGACTTTTTCTTCCAAATAAAACATTAACATTTTCTTCGTTATAAAATATACACGAACACTTCTACATATTTCATAGTTTAGCATTAAATGCGTGTGACATCTAACAATGATGTACGCATAGTTTCAGGGACTACTTCCAGGGAGCAGCGCAACCAGACAACGGTCATTTCTCTTTCCCGCAACAACTGCCTTCGTGAGATCAAGAAGTTGGTACCTTTACCCCCTCACAGTAGAATGAAATTTGAATTATAAATTTAATTAGTGATGCAAACAATTTTCTGTTAGTTTCAAAGAGATTGTTTCAATAATAATTTTAAAAAATGTTATTTTATTATTTTTAACCTTATTTAGGATTCGAAATACGCACGAAATGGCTTGCTTTTTCTTTTACGAAATATTCACCGACATTAAACCATTTTAATCGCCGAAATCAGGATAAAATAATCAGTATAAATCACACCCCTAATCATTATTGTCAAATTTTGCATTTATGAAAGTCATATACATATTCATATTTAAACAATTTCATAGTGAGATCTTGTCCGCTCTATATCTACATTCTAACCCATGTATTTTCATCTGATTTTCGTAAGTATTCCTGGGAAAATGGTTATATCTGATTTTCGTAAGTATTCCTGCGAAAATGATGATGATGATGATGGTGATGATGATGATGGTGATGATGATGATGGTGATGATGATGATAATGATGATGATGATGATGATGATGATGATGACGATGATGATGATGACGACGACAACTTTTTTGTTCAGAAATTCACCAGTGCTTATTTCTAATGTAAAAAGTTCACGAAATTACCTATAAATTTCTTTACTTTGCAAACTATATCGTTCTTGTAAAACTGATGGTTGAAATAAAAAGCGCTTAACGAGGGGATGAGCTGTTTGTGTCGCTTAGCAACCTCAACATTGTTCTCGGCCCACTAATAGCATATCATGTCCCCTTCCTGCGGTTCCACAATAGCTCAGGGGGAGACGATAGCCCGGTGGTGTTATTGATGCTTCCCACACATCCCTTCAGCATCATACCGTGGTGTGTATTGAATTAGGCCACGGCTCTTTGTGATCAAGAGCGTTCTAACGCACGAGAATATCTCTTGAAATCTGACACTTGTTCTCTATTCCGAAGTACAGTATAATTGTCTACAATGCCTCCGAATAAAAACAAAATATAAATAAACAATACTAATTTTATTTTATTTGTTCTTGATAACCAGGAGCACCACTTGAAAATGTTAAGATCTGAATCTGCGTCTTCAGTGCATTGGATAGCCGACGCCCTAGCTATGGCCGATGTAAGCTTTAATATAGTACTAATAAAATACAATATTTTATCACTAAATTATTACCATATGAACAAAATTTTGATTTCACACACGTATTAGCCTACAAAGAAAGAACATAATATCGGTATCCCTCAAAGAGGAGCCACATGCAAGGTCAGTTAATTTTATTAGCTGTCTGTACGATACTATGTACATATATTGCAATACACATATTATGCGATATAATTATATTATGTATTATACTTTATTATATTATATTGGTCTCAGTGGTGGCCCCTACGCTCTGCTGATCCCAGACTAGTGAAGGTCCACAAATGTGTTTGCGTCTAGTGTGTGTGTATCCATAGAATCGTCCCCTCCCTTACAGATACTGGTATGTAAGATTTACCAGTAGGTGAGTTTAAACGACCAATTTATTTATTTCAGAATCCAGGGGGTTGTAAATGGACACTACTGGGTGTTCAGTTCAAAGTGTGTCATGGCTCGCCGTATGCCGTCATGTGGCTAGCCGATGAGCCTAGAGAATTCAGTCTTCCTACACTTCCGCAAAGGTGTATTACCTATGTGCCAGAGAAGTTGCTTAGCAAGTACGGCGTTCATTCCGATATGTACGGTAACGCCGGTAGTGGCAGGAATGTGAACTGTTTGGAAACACGTACTGAGGTGAGCTTTTTTCTTACTGTCGGGATATTGCGAGAAGGTTAAGACGATTACTTACGTATTTGTTGACATTAATTTGGACGGTCAACATGGACACGGAGCATTTTATTTGTGTGGAATGTTACCGTACGCAACCGATGATAACAATTACCCTTCGTACGACTTGCCCGCGCAAAACACACTTCGAAAGAGGTTATGATAGCACATAGACCATACAGACCGCCAACTGTTGCTACGACGTTCAAGTTATACCGTACACGTTCTCAAGTTCAGATTGAACGCCTTGAATAATAGGCAACTTCTCTGGCATAAAAGCTGAAACTCGCTTCAAATCGCCGACTCGCAACAGTGACGTCATGACACACTTTGAAATGAACACCCTGTATATTCCATTAGTATTATGTTTACTCAATAAGAAGCATTTTGATAGGCCTACATGCCAGTCATTTTTTCCTCCATGAGGAGTATAAAAGAAATCAAACCCTAATTTGCAATTCCGTTAAAATTTTTATGGATTTTGAAAAAAGCTATTCGTCTTGGTGTTCTTTCAGTGTATCCCAATGCTATAATTAAGGCTGTTGGTTCAATTTGGCATAAACATGGTGGCGTCGAATTCAGGATGAAGGTGTAAGCAGGCAATATCATACCGATACGGAAATATCCCATTTCTTTACATACTCGTATAGCTATGCACATTTATATGTAGTCTTACATATACATTAAAAGATTACTCCCGTATGATCAACCGCTCGTGGTCGGGAGTTCAAAACTGCACAGTAGATAAGCAGAAAGAATAGGAAGACAAAATAAACAAATTAATATAAAAATAAAATAGCATACATTATATGTTATGTTGGACCTTGTAGAAGATTTCATCGCAATCATGGAACATAGTTGGACACACACACACACATACACAAATAAATAATAACCAACTACAATCTTGTCTAATCTATTCCATTAGGCCTATACTCTAATCCAATCTATTCTAATATAATCCACTCAAATCGTATCTAATATAGTTAACCGAATTCAGTCTACTTTCTAATCAAATATAGACTAATATAATCCAATCTAGTATTTTTCTGTTACACCATAGGCCTATTCTAATAAAATTTATTATTAGAATGTTATCCAACCTAGTTTAACCTAATCCAATCTATTTTAGTCTGTTCTAATCTAATCAAAAGTGCTCCACTCTAATGTAATCTACTTTCATTTGATGAAACCTGGTCTAAACTAATTAAATATAGCTTAAGCTTTTAATTGTATGTAATCCAAACATAGGTAAAACCAGCCGCCACTGCTTCACAGCTGACGTATCGCAGGTAATACACCGGAGTTCAATAACTCTGAAGACTCCCTCGATAACCCATAAACAGTGCAGTCGGCGCAATGTCGTCGAATAACGCAGGAATCAATAATGTATGTGGCTCCGGCACTGAAATTACTGACTGGCCCCTCGTGGCTTGTTGAGAGGGGAGAAGTCCCGCACAATTATAACACCAACTAGGATGCTCCCTGCAGAGTCAGGGGTTGATAATGCAAAGAAGGCTATTGTGTATTCCAATGCTAATGGGGGTCCCGCGGTCCTGCTCGTAAGATTGATGGCCGCCGAGCATCCCCAGGCCGGTGACAGGAACCTCGGCAGCCGAAGAAACAAGTGTTCAGGTGTGCAGAATAACGAGTATGCTGTCAAATTGTGCACCTCTTCTTCCTTATGGTAGCCTACACGTTATGAACAGGCTTCGAGACTTCGTACCCGATAGAGCAGTTCAGTGGGAAATCCACATAACGGCGTACTGAGTATAGTGGTAAAGCGTACAGTGGGTGGGGGTACTGTAGAATGAATGCCAACAAATACGCAAAGGAAGACGCTCTGGATTTGAAGGTTCTGACGAATAATTTGGTTTTCATACAAATCTATTTTCAAACTGTGTCTGAAACTATTACACGGTTAGAAAAGTCAGAGCAAGAGATGCCGGAAGCCCTCAAATTAGTTGAGGAAATGACGCAGAGAATTAATGAGACACCAAGTACACCGGTTACTGAACGTGTAAAATAGAAGTGGAAATCAATTTTATGTAAAAATAACGGATATGGATCACTGTGTAATATAAACAGCAAATTAGTGGACATAGAGTCACCCGAGAATAAAGGACTGTCTCTTAGAAACCGCAATGATGTTAGGTTTTTCGTCATGCGACGTAGAGAGCAGCTTTTCACAGTACAAACTGTGTTTGGCAGATAACCGAAAAAGATTTACATTTGAGACGCTGAAAATGTATCTTGTAGTACATTGCAATTCGGTACTGTAACTGCATTTCCTAAAGACGACCAATAGGATAAATGAAGAAATTAAAATTGCTACATGTTTATTTCCACTATTAACACTGTGTATAATTAAACACAAATGCTTATAAAAGACAGGAGAATAAATGCTTTTCATATTCTTTTGACATTGTCATTGCGTAATGTACATTTACTTCCAGAATGTACATATGTGTAGGTTTCCCCATATTACCGTACTCTATTCTAAATAGCAACGTTGTTACCTCAACACATCTCTACCTTTCACTACCTGCAACGAGTCAACAACCTATAGTATATGCACAGTAAACTTATTTTATCGGGTCCCAAGTCTCGAAGCCTGGTTATGAAGTTCTTAAACGACTATTCTAAGGAAACTCTTGTCTATAAAACTGTGCAAATTATTAAATAATTTGTTAAGTGCTTTGACTTTTAAACTAATATGTTCGTCGAGATACTGCGGCACATTTTTTCAGCAGAACACTACCCCATTCGCATCTAAATTTGTTCAATTGGCAATACTACTTGTAGTTACTGTTCCATCTAAGGAGGTTTCGCTCTCCAAGACATCCAAATAACAATTGCAAATTCTATAATGCACCAAAACTATTTCTTTCACAGAAGAAGGAAGGTGTGAAGGCCCGCTCACACTTAGCGGAATCCACTGCAGGAATAGAATTTCCTGTTTCGGGTATGATTGTAAGTTCTCGTGAAGCCTTCGTCAAAAAAAAAAAAAACCATATCTACTCTTGGCGGCTTAATTCATTTACTATTGAAAGTTATTGCTGAAATAGTACTTATACAAAAATCACAATTTAATATGAAGGATGAAAAATTAATAAATGTTGTGTAGAATTATCGTCTTTTGTATGACAAAACACAAAAGTAATGTTCGGTTCGATTCCGCTAGATGTGAGCGGCAGCAGACTTTTCGTTTTGATTCGATTCGGTTCGATTCTTCAGGAGTGGGAGCGAGCCTTGAGAACGAAAATGTTGCGAGCGAAATGTTGAACGATTTCCACAACACAGTTAAAGTGTTCTCTTAAGCCGCGTTTCCACCTTTGCAACTGCGCAAGAATAACGAGAGGCAAACAACAGTTGCCAGTTAGGCAGATATGCGGAAGGCGAGATGCAGGAATAAACTGTGTGCGCACAAGCCTTGGCCAAGTATGCGAGAGTATCCCGCTCTGGGACCGGGAGACATTGGCAACTATCTGCTTCTTCACCAGCTGATTTCAGGTCTTCCGTAGGAGCTACTCTTTTCATTCCAAACATTTGTATAGGTTCGGTGCATTCGATTAGTTTGTCGAGTATTTTTTCATAGGTTATCTGTATGTGAGACTGTGATGAACTGGTCTAATGAGAAAACCATAGAGTTCACTGAATAATACAGGAATTATCCTGGTCTTTGGCGAGCCTCAGATCTGAATTATAAGGACCGTCAAAAAAGGGGGAATGCCCATCAATTTTTAGCAGAATAATATCAGCTGGGATTTAGAAAAACAGTCGACAACAAAATTAAAAGTTTCAAATGCTACTTTCAACACTATCACTTCGGAATATAAAATATATACAGGTTGAGTAAAAAGTGTGGAACTTTCTTTCTTCTAATTTTATGAAGAAACTATTTATACAAAAGTTGTAAAAGTTGTAGAGTAACAAAGAAAGAATATTTTGAATATGTTTTCAAATACTATGCGTTTTATTTATAAAGGATGTGTCAATCAGTTTGTTCTTTTAAATAACACCTTGTACTTATTTTTCCAGTTTTGAATTCTTCGTGTCTCAGTACGTACAAAGTCATATTTTTTTTTTGCCATTTATAAACTATTGTTTTGCAAAAATTGTAATTTTAATACTTCAATACATCAATTTGAGGAGGCTATAGATTAAACAATTTCAGACAATAGCTAATAGAAACAAGTGAATAAAGCTAATAAAACAATTGAATAATAATGGTTCTTTCATTCCAATATCTTCCTGAAAATAATTAGCCATAGCAAATCTTACACAAAGACAACGAATTGAAATACTAATGATGATCGGATATGGTGATAGGAGCAGGACCCAAGAAGAGATTTGTGTCTTATTTAATGACATACACCCAGAAAGAAACATTATTAATTCTATGATATGTAACATTTTAAGAAAGTTCAGTGAAACGAAAAGTGTTAAAAATAAGCCAAAGTCTGGAAGGCCAAAACAAATTACAGATGGTGAAAAAGCTCTTGATATTGTATTAGCAGTAGAAGAAAACCCACATTTATCGACTCACCAGCTTGCAGTTGACCATGATGGCTGCCATTTTGAGCATCTTTTGTGAACTGAAATCAACACGTGATACAACACAACAATGCTAATTTTAGTTTTAATCGGTTTTCTTGCTTTAAAATCCATGTATTGTATTATTATTATTGCAATTAAATTTCAATGGTGCATATCCTACATTGTATCTTCTCTAATTATAATTTTAAATAATATTAATATTGTTATTCAATTGTTTTTTGTTAGCTTCATTCACTTGTTTCTATTAGTTTTTATCTGCAATTGTTTAATCCAAAGCCTCCTCAAATTGATGTAGTAGCTCAGTTGGTAGAGCAGCTGGCTACAGACTGGAAGGTCCAGGGTTCGATCCCAAGTGGTGACAGGAATTTTTCTCGTTGCCAAACTTTCAGAACGGCCCCGAGGTTCACTCAGCCTCCTATAAAATTGAGTACCGGGTCTTTCCCGGGGGTAAGAGGCGGTCAGAGCGTGGTGCCAACCACACCACTCATTCTAGTGCCGAGGTCATGGAAAGCATGGGGCTCTACCTCCATGCCCCCCAAATGCCTTCAAGGTATGTTACAGGGATACCTTTACCTTTACCTTTTTACCTTTTTCAGTACACATACATCGTCATCAAAAGAGGTAATTTTTACAAAACAGTAGTTTATAAATGGCAAAAAAAAAAAAAAAAAGAGAGAGAGAGATTCTGTACGTACTGAGATCTGAAGAATCCAAAAATGGGGAAATAAGTACATGCCGCCATTAAAAATACAGACTCGTTGGCACACTCATTATAAATGAAAACTATAGTATTTGGAAACATGTTAAAAATATTCCTTCTTTGATGTCCTAAAATGTTTGTATAAATAGTTTCTTCATAAAATTAGAAAATTAGAAATAAGAAAGTTATAAGCATTGTTCTATACTTTTTACTCACCCTGTATATGCTTTCAAGTGTTCATTAACTAGGTTACCTTGTTGATTAGTTTCAGCCTGTTGTAGGCTATCCTCAGAACGCGCTTTCTGATTGCGTTTCCTGTGGGGGTATGTTGTGTAGTGTAATGTGGAGTCAAAAAGTGTGTGTGTTCTGAAATTGAGTAGTGTGTTGAGGATTTGATGCGGCGTGTTTTTGCATCTGAATATTTCGTATTGTTCTAGTGTGTTTAGTTTCTCATTTTTCGGTTGGAAATGTAGAATTTCCATATCTGTGTTTATGTTGCTGTAAGTGTGGTTGGTGTTTGTGATGTGTTCTGCGTATGTGGAAGTGTTTTGTGATTTGGTCATGGCTGTGATGTGTTCTCTGTAACGTATTTGAAATGATCTGCCTGTCTCTCCTATGTAGAAGTTGTTGCAAGGATTGCATTTGAGTTTGTATACACCTGTCTGGTTGTTAATTTAATTACTTATTTACGTATTGATTTATGAACGTATTTATTTATTTAGTTTATTTACTTAATTACTTATTTATTTATTTATTCACTTTTTTATTTATTTAGTCATTTATTTATCCATACGAGTATATAACTATATTCCCTTATGTATTTATTTGATCATTTATTTATTTATTCATTCATTTAATTACTTAATTATTCAATTATTTATTCATTCATTCATTCATTCATTCATTCATTCACTTATTTATTCGTTTATGTATTCAATCATTTATGTATGTATGTATGTATGTATGTATGTATGTATGTATGTATGTATGTATGTATGTATGTATGTATGTATTTATTTATTTATTTACTTATTCCTCTATTTATCCACTTATTCATTCACTTATTCTTTACTTACATATTCACTCACTTATTCACTCATTTATTTTCAATTTTACTTGAAACAAGTACAGAGATAGATTTGGAAGTAAATCCCGAAAAGACATTGTATATGACTATGTCTCGTGTCCAGAACATTTTACGAAATAGAAAAATAAAAATTGAAAATATATCCTTCGAAAAGATGGAAAAATTCAAATATCTTGGAGCAAGAGTAACAAATACAAATGACACTCGAGAGAAAATTAAACGCAGAAAAAATATGGGAAATGTCTGTAATTATTCGAATGCGAAGCTTTTGTCATCCAGTCTACTTTCAAAAAAAGCTGAAATTTGTAATTTAGAAAGTAGTTATATTACCGGTTGTTCTGTATAGTTGTCAAACCTAGACTCTCATTTTGAGAGAGGAACATAGGTTAAGAATGTTCGAGAATTAGGTGCTTAGGAAAATATTTGGCAGTAAGAGGGATGAAGTTACAGGAGAATGGAGGTAGTTAACAACGCAGAACTGGACGCATTGTATTCTTCTTCTGACATAATTAGGAACATTAAATCCAGACGTTTGAGATGAGCAGGGCATGTAGCAAGTATGGGCGAATCCAGAAATGTATATAGAGTGTTAGTTGGGAGCCCGGAGGAAAAAATACCTTTGGGGAGGCCGAGACGTAGATGGTAGGTTAATATTAAAATGAATTTGAGGGAGATGACATATGATGGTAGATTCTGGATTAATCTTTCTCAGGATAGGGACCTATGGCGGACTTATGTCAGGGCAACAATGAACCCCAGAGTTCCTTAAAAGCCATAAGTAAGTAGGCCTAATTAATGGATTATTTTCTCTCCTGTCCCTACCGTTACGTATTATACTCTGTCCTGATAATCCAAATAATCATAAATAATGTTAACCAGATAATTATTATGCTCCTGAAAAAAAAGTGTTTGTTTGCAGAAAAAAATACTTTTGTTGTATTGTTTTATTTATTTTTGTTTTTTTGGTATATTAAAGATGTTTTTATTAATTTGTCCTGCAGAATAATATCTGTAATATTGACAATTAATATTAATATTCGCCTAATTGTCAATATTACAGATATTATTCTGTAGGACAAATTAGCATATTTCTGTACAGATTACTGTGCAATTAACTGTGGAATCCCGGCCAAACAAGTCACTCAACTGAGTGCGCTCCTAATATAATGGCAGTTGACATAGGACATATACGTCAACATGTATGCCTACAGCTCAGTTACTTTATGGTGACAGCTCGTCGACGCGAGAGAGGAGAAGGTTCGACTGTGGGAGGGAGACCGATCCGAGCCGGAGCGAATGGAGGGAGGGAAATACAGTCATATCAGAAATGAAGTTTCACGTTGCAGCGTCTGCATAATTTTGAGCTCTTGTGACTGTGTTCACTTCATACTCCGGAACAATAGTCACTAACAAACACTAATGTGGAAATACAATGAGCAGCAGTGCGGAACAATAGTCACTAATAAACACTAATGTGGAAATACAATGAGCAGCAGTGCGGAACAATAGTCACTAATAAACACTAATCTGGAAATACAATGAGCAGCAGTTCGGAACAATAGTCACTAATAAACACTAATGTGGAAATACAATGAGCAGCATTGCGGAACAATAGTCACTAATACACACTAATGTGGAAATACAATGAGCAGCAATCGAATCACTATATTTAACAGTTAATCACTAATTAACAATGAAATATACTCATGCGGAAATACCGGTAATGTTCATCAGTGCTTCACTGTTACCTTTCCCATCAGCATCATCATCATCATCATAATCATCATCATCATCATCATCCATGTAAAATATGGAGCGGCCTTCTTCCCTGTACTTCTTTATTTTCCTCAAATACTGCAAACTTTTCACCTAATGCTGTGATACTCCGCCAGAATTTAGCGATTATTTTGTGTTTTTTTTCTAATAAAATCCTAATTTCATAATAACTTTCCTCAAAGTCGAGATACCTCCCTCAAAGTCGATAGTCTTTCAATTCCAATAATATATTCATTTTTAAGTGTGGGCCGCTGTTCTGTGAAATACAGAACTCATGCTATGGTTTGTCTTATGACAGCTTCATTAAAGTTGTCCACAATTGATTTTGGCGCCGATTATCAATGTCTTTAGTCTCCCTTATTATTTGGCTAACACAGCTCTCAAACACAGCGGTAAACTCTGCTACAAGTTTTCCAACATTTATTACGTTTTTTCTTCCGACGCTATCTTCATAAAGCGCTACACGTTGCTCACGACTTCTCGCGACTGCGAATGCAATACCCGACCTTTCAGTTTACTTCTAACAGGCAGAATTTTCACAAACAGAAAATAGCAGTGAATCTAGACAATAAATACTACACACTAAACAATACAAAACAGAAGCACTACAACTATTTAAGTAACTAAATGAAATGTACGTAACAAACACACTAAATTTCAATATACAAATTGCAATGTAGTATGTCCTTAGCGCGACTGTACGCTCACACTAACGCTCGGGAGATGTGACCGCTAGCGCAGCCAGGGGAAGACTAAAATGAACACCCCTTCGAACAAGCAGTGAACTTGCCCAAACCACTGCGTCGCCAGGCCAGAGCTGTCACCATAAAGTAACTGGCCTGTAACTTGGAGTCAGGTCAAAAGGGAAACATTCAAGGAGGAAGGTTCGGTCCCGTACTGTTGATTGAATTCGGCGTTGCTCAGTGGTTTGAGCGCTTGGTACGTGGAACCAAGGACCCGGGTTCGATCCTCGGCGCCGGAGCGAATTTTTCTCCTCAATATTAATTGTTTTTGGTATGTTTCACAATAAATTAATTTAGTAACATAATAATAATTTTTAAAAATTCTTACTTTTATGTGAATTTAGAGAGCCTTCACTATCGTCGGAAAAACTTCTTTTACAGTGTGAAATAGTAGGATCTGATAATTTGAAAGTGAATCTTAAATTTGGAACGCTGTCACCAGTGACTGAAAACCTTACACACGTGACCAGTCTGGTAACTGCTGAAACTGCTTCACGGAAAAAATTCTTTCTGGTCCAATTAATTGTAATTTAATTTCAAAATCTGATCTTGACGTCCGCGTAAGTTAAAAAAAAAAGTGATTTTTCGTCCAGCTCTCTTCCTCAATCACGATTCTAGTTTCATCCCTTCCTTTATGTTATTTGCTTGTCCAAAATTAATATGTAAGCAAGAGAATCTGCAGTTTTAACTGACAACTGTTGTTTGCCTCTCAATATTCCTGCGCAGTTGCCAGTTAAAACTGCAGATTTTCTTGCGCACATCTCATTTCTATATGCGCACATATTCATTTTGGATACCCAAATATCACAATGGAAGGGCTGAAACTAGAATCATGATTAAGGAAGTGAGCTGGCCGAAATATCACTTTTTTTAATTACGCGGATGTCAAGATCAGATTATGAAATTAAATTACAATTGATTGGACCAGTAAGAATTTTTTTCGTGAAGCAGTTTCAGCAATTACCACACTGGCCATGTGTGTAAGGCTTTCAGCCACTAGTGACAGCGTTCCAAATTTAAGATTCACTTTCAAATTGTCAGGTCCTACTATTTCACGCTATAAAAGAAATTTCCCCGACGATTGTGAAGGCTCTCAAGTAAAAGGAAAATTTTTTAATTATTATTATGTTATTAAATTAATTTATTGTGAAACATAACAATAAACGAAAATAAATAAGACAATAGAATGAAAGTCTTTTTTCTGCAATCAACCTCCTGTTTTTTCAGAAGGAGCCCAATAATTATCTGGTTAAAATTATTTATGATTAATTGGATTATCGGGACAGAGTATAATATGTAACGGTAGGGATAGAAGCTCAAATTAACCATTATTTACCTTACAAATGGCTTTTAAGAAACTTGGAGGTTCATTACCGCCCTCACATAAGCCCACCATCAATCTCTATTCTGTGGAAGATTAATCCAGTCTACACCTTCCTCAAATCAATTTTAATTTTATCCTCCCATCTACGTCTCGGCCTCCCCAAAAGTCTTTTTCCCTCTATATACATTTTTAGATTCGCCCATACGTGCTATATGCCCTGTCCATCTCAAACATCGGGATTTAATGTTCTTAATTATATCAGGTGAAGAATAAAATGCGTGCAGTTCTGCGTTTTGTAACTTTCTCCATTCTCCCGTACCTTCATCCCTCTTAGCCCCAAATATTTTCATAAGACATCTTATTCTCAAACACCCTTAATTTCTGTTCCTCTCTCAAAGTGAGAGTCCAAGTTTCACAACCATATAGAACAACCGGTAACATAACTATTTTTTAAATTCTAACTTTCAGCTTTTTTGAAAGCAGACTGGATAACAAAAGCTTCTCAACCGAATAATTTCTGACATTTCCCATATTTATTCTGCGTTTAATTTCCTCTGGAGTGTCATTTATATTTGTTAGTCTTGCTCCAAGATATTTGAATTTTTTCACCTTTTCGAAGGATACATTTTCAATTTTTATATTTTTATTTCGTAGAATGTTCTGGTCACGAGACCTAATCTTATACATTGTCTTTTCGAGATTTACTTCCAAACCTATCTCCGTACTTGCTTCAAACGAAATTAAAAATGAATGAATGAATGAATGAATGAATGAATGAATGAATGAATGAATGAATGAATGAATGAATGAATGAATGAATGAATAAGTGAGTGAATATATAGGAGAATGAATAAGTGAGTGAATAAGTAATTGAGTGAATAACTGAGTGAATAAGTGGATAAATAAATAAATAAATGGCTAAATAAACAAGCGAATGAATAAGTGAATAAATGCATGAATAAATAAATAAGTGATTAAATAAATGAATAAATAAATAAGTGATCAAATAAATACATAAGGGAATATATATATATATGAAAAAATAAATACGTGAATAAATAATTAAGTGCATAACTAAAGAAATAAATATGTAAATAAATCAATAAATGAACAACGAGACAGGTGCATACAGACAGACAGGCAGATCATTTCAAACACGTTACAAAGAACACATCACACCATAATCAAATTGCAAAAGACTTCCACTTCCACATACGCAGAATACATCACAAACGCCACCACACCTACGGCAACATAAACACAGACATGGAAATTCTACATCTCCAACCGAAAAACCAGACAGAAACTAACCACACTAGAAGAATACAAAATATACGGACACACAAAAACACACACGCATCAAATCCTCAACACATAACTCAATTTCAGAACACACACACTTTTTGACTTTACATTACACTACATAAACACATCCCCACAGGAAACGCAATCAGAAAGCGCAAAGACCACCCAGTTCTGAGGATAACTCACAGGCTGAAACTAGTCAACAAGGTAACTTAGTTATTTAACAAATGGAGGCATATTATATACTTTATATTCCAAGTGATATAGTGTTAAAAGTTGTGTGATCAAGATGTATAAATTAATTAATTCGGTTTTCTTCGCTCTTGCGTGAAGCCTATGAAAGTGCCATTTGAAACTTTTAATTTTATAGTTGACTGCTTTTGTAAATCCCAGCTCATACATTTCTGCTTAAAAATTGATGGGCATCCCCCCATTTTCTGACGGTGATTATAATTCGGTTCTGAGGCTCGCCAAATACCAGGATAATTCCTGTATTCTTCAGTAAACTCTACGCTTTTCCCATTACCAGTTCATCACAGTCTCACATACAGATAACCTATGAAAAAATACTCGACAAACTAGTCGAATGCACCGAACCTATACAAATGTTTGGAATCAAAACAGCAGCTCCTACGGAAGACGTGAAAGCATCTGGTGAAGAAGCAGATAGTTGCCAATGTCTCCCGGTCCCAGAGCTGGAGACTCGCGCATATTTGTCCAAGGATTGGGCGCACACAGTTTATTCCTGCATCTCGCCTTCCGCTTATCTGCCTAACTGGCAACTGTTGTTTGCCTCTCGTTATTCTTGCGCAGTTGCAAAAGTGGAAAGGACGTTTTAAGTGGAAACTGTTGTTTGCCTCTCATTATTCCTGCGCAGTTGCAATAGTGGAAACGCGGCTTTAAACTGTGTATACTCAGCGCAGTGGGTATCTGGCAAATGTAAACACGCCGCAGCCTGTTCCCTCCTCCTACGGGCCAATCACACGGGGGGGGGGAAAGATTATTGTACCTTGCGTGACTGTTTACATCTATTGCGCCTAGTGTACATGCTTGGTTATAGCCTTTACCTACGGATCCAACGTAAAAGCAAATCCATATAAACACACTTGGTTATTATAAATTCTTTAATTATTGATTTTAACATTATATTCCACATCAATAATTTGTGTGCCCACTATTCGAAATTTCATGTAGATTTTCAAAGAGGTGCATCATGGAATGGTGACTATTTCAGGAATACCAGTTTAGAAAATGAAGTGTTTCTGTTTTATAAAGATCTTGGCAACAAACACTCTTTATCCTCAGGAGGCTTGTTTCCTGCACAATACAGCGCCATGCTTTAAGACAAACTCAAGACAACAGCTCATGTGCGAGAGCAGTAGGCCTATTAACTTCTTCGGGAACTCAGAATGGCCAGGTGCATCGTCAGTAGAGTCTGGCAGTGCAGGCATTTATTTTGGCTAAAATGGCAGGCAAATAGGCACTTAAAATTCAAGAAAAACGCAGTAAAAGTATAAATAGGCATTTAAAAATTACGAAAATAGACAGTAAAATCGTCAAAATAGTAATTTAGCATATCTATGTTATTAATTAATAAACCTGTGTATCACATTTTAGTACTTACTCTTGTTTTTCTTGGTCACATGCCACAACAAGATAATTTTTCAAGTTCTCGACTGACATAGTCAGCCGCTTGTCAGAGACAATGATTTCCATCATTGGAAAAGATCGTTCTACTTCCACCGAAGCGATTGGAGCATACTTAAAACATGCATTGTGAGGCTGGACCCTTAATGGTAACAATAGCGCGAACTAATGTGTCATTCCTGATAATTGCTTTCAATACGATTCGACCTGTCAGAAAATGTATTATTTTTCTCTCTCCGCAACGTTTTCTTGGAATCTGTAGAAACTGAACCTCTCAGACGAGAGAAACCAACTGCCTTGGGCTGTGAGGTGCAATAGCAGGACTGGTCCCACCAACTCCCTCGACCGATTCATCAGCTTAGGGCTGCTTTTTAGGTATGTCGCCACAAATAATGTAAATGTATTTATCTCAATAGAGATTCCGATTATATAAAAATATCGTTTAATTTTTGTAACAGGCGCTTCATTTGTAGAATTAAAAAATTCTTTTCATTCATATTTTCAATATATTCAGAATTCGTACAATATTTCTTTGCACTGATTTATTTAATATATACATAATAGCATAAAATCTCCATCAAAAGCAAAAACAAAAAATTACACACTTAGTATAAAAAATACTCTGATGTTAGTGGATTTGAACCATTACATGATATCATTTAAGAAATGCCCGGCGGAAAGTGTACCTCTGCGCCACAGCACATACACAACCTACTTTCTTGTCCATAGAAAAGTTATTGCTGCATCAATCGGAGGTAATCGGAGATTTGCGATTTAAAGCGCGCAAACAACCGCTGCTGAGACCACCTAATCATGCGCAACACCAGACTTGTTTCACTTCAGAATGTATTATGAACCGTGTCTGAAAAATAATTTCTGGGAATGACATGACTTACGTAGTTATCAAATAGTCATTACCTACTAGAAACTGAACATATTACAGGAGTCTTGTGAGAGTTGATCGTTATTCCGTATTTTGTAATGTCAACTTGAATATATTTACAAAGCATCGTGAATTCATAACTTCAGACATTTCTCGTGATACGCAATATTGCTTTCGGCAACTTTATAATTTTCTTCATTTGTCTAATTGATTTGTTGAACTTCAATTATTAATTGAATCCGTTATTTCGAAAACGTAACATGTACAGTTCTGCGCAAACTATGTACTTTAGCAGCATTTATTACATTAGACTAATCAAAATAAAAGTCAGTTTCTTATTTATTTCTATAGATGAAACATATGACTTATTTGATGATTTTTAACAATAATATGTTATGAGAAAGGGTAAAGAGCACTCTGGTTTAAAAAAGTAACTTGCGCGAAAATATCAAAAACTACATTTTCGAAATAACCGATTCAATTATCGTTTAACAAGATTTCCCGCATTGCGATGCTCAGTACTATAGAGGTGTTCGCAATATTAATACCATTGAATAATTCGTTAAAATAGTTTTAGATAAAGTGCCAATTCTTACACAGTAGAAAGGTTAATATAATATGTAGAGAAATGAAAGAATTGCAAAGAACATAAAACAAAAAAAAAAACTATTATTAAATTCTACATCACAATATGGATGTCTATCTACCCATTTATCCATCCATCCATCCATCCATCCATCCATCCATCCATCCATCCATCCGTCCGTCCGTCCGTCCGTCTATCTGTCTGTCTGTCTGTCCGTCTGTCCGTCCGTCCGTCTGTATGTCTGTCTATCTATTTCTTTATGTGTTCATTTAATCCGGTGGAGTTAATGCCATTAGGCCTTCTCTGCCACACCACCAGGATATAAAAATAGGGCTAAACAAAAAATGATAAAGTAGGCTAAAAGTAGTTCTGCAAAGAAAAAATCACAATTGGCTCAAAAGTACTAATGTAATATATTGACTATGAAATATATATTTAGTGATTAAAGGAAATTACTAAACATCTAAAAGTAAGTAAGTCATTGTACAAATTTCAAGAGAGACAAAACTGTAACATTTTCGAAACATTAACAATAAAATTAGAATATTCAGTTTACTGCATTCCACTCTACTTAGTAGGAAGAAGTTTACTAAGTTTGTTTTAATAATGTTAAATTCCGACAGTCCTTGATGTCACTGGGTAGAGTATTCCACAAGCGTGATAGCGGGATAGTGAATGATGATGAATACGTTGATATTTTATATGTTGATATGGCTATAATGCGGCTATTTTGCGTGTGAGTGTAGAGATTGTGATAACATGATAGGGAATTGTTAGTTATGGTAGTGAAGCATAAATATTACACAAGAAGATACGTGTGATTGATCGAGGAGTTCACAAATCTTAAAAACAGTAGGGTGTGATGCGAATGTAGGCCATATGGGGTGAAGTATTTTCATAGAATAAACGCTACATACATACATACATACATACACAGCATACTAAACAAATAAAAAAATTGTATTATCAATATTAATATTTTCAAAGGAAAACTACTCTTGGGAAGGTAAGTTTATTCAATATCAGATGCAATATAAAGTAGGCTAATTTAGGTGTACAGGTGATTATGTAAAATCTGAACAGAATATTTCATTACATCTATAGCAATAATTTTCAAAGCTTATAAAGAAATTCCAAAATTCTTAAGACATTCAACTGAGAATTTTGGAATTTTTTCCCCTTGCTCCAAACAATACTTCAAAGACTTCAATCTGTTCTTGTGTATGATAATAGTCCCTAAATTATTCAATTGTAAGTTCATAGATGATCTTTTATTTCTTCATCTACTGCTACAAGTTGTTCAGCTGCAGTTTCAAAGCACACGGTGGGATCGATGATAATAATTCTTGCTCTGTCATTTCCTCTATCAATGACAATGATGTTAACTCGCCGAGAAAACTTCTATCTTTTGCAAGGCAGTGGATTTCTTGGTGTACCTCATAGAAGGAAGGAAAGAAGGAAGAAAGAAAGACTTTTAGCAATAAGTTCTCGTGTTGCATAGTGTCTAATATTCCGTACCAAAGTTCCATGCTGGCAGAATTTCAGGATGTGGGATAAGATTTCTATCTCAGTCTGCACTGGGAGCCATTCTGAGACCCACCTAGCACGGCACGCACGTTTGACACTTGTCCTATCATTTTAATTGCCTTCTTTCCCGTGGATACAGAGAGATCATCCCTTGTTGTTATCCAATGGTTAGCTGACATATATTCCTGAAATAATGCCCCACTACTACCTTTCTGCTTGAGTGTGCACCATTTCTTACATTCTTCATCTCTTAATATATTTCTCAGCATTGCAGTAGTTATCTTTTGAGTCTCTTTATACGCCCAATTTATTAAGGTAGTTATTAGCCTTGGCTCCTAGATTTCTTGATGCATTAACATGACATTTATTAAAGGTTTGCAGCATAAGGCAGTTATTATGCCGTTGAATATATGCTTCCCACGTAGCTCAAAATTATGCCAAGCCTTTAACTTTAAGGGAATTACATATCATGTCGCTGTCTTAATACTGCAACTAGGTAACTGCACTTTTGCGTGAAAATGAGTTATCTACATTTTCCGTATGCTTGAGTTATGCTTTCTCATATGCTACAACTAGATATGTGAGATTTTGTTTCATGTTCTCAAAATTTTGGTTGTAAGAAATAGGTATTATCAAAACAGCTAACATCTGTAATGCTACAATTCGGTATCTTCGCTAGCATACTTGTAGCATATATATATATATATATATATATATATATATACATTCGAGCACCACAGCTAGGTATCTGCAGTTATCTAGTTGTAGCACATAACAAATGAAGCCTTTAACGTAATAATATTAGCATTCCTGTGTATTCAAAGCACTATTACAACAATCTAAATTTTGGTGTTCATTTGAGTACATCATGAGCTTGAGATCAGATTTACTAACTGAAGACATTAAAACAATTTGAGGATGACAACAGGAACATTAGAAAGAAAGATGATAATGGAAACCCATTTAGTTGGCAGAACGTGTGTTGGTTACACTTCACAAAGTTCAGACCACTTGTATTGAGGTTCAACAGAACTGTGATGAAGAATGTCGGTTCATGCACTCCGGAAGAAATAGCGACGTCTCAATGACATCTAGGCAAACTTGAAACGTGTATATGGAAGTAGCATTTCAAATTGAAATGCTAAGTATGACGACTTGCTATCTCTTTTTAAAATGGATTCTCCTGTTCTTGGAAAATTTTTATAGTGGTAAGGCAAACGACTATGTGTCACAAGAGGAGGAAGGAGGAGCGGAATAAGTAGAAGATAATGATGATTGATGATTATGAGGAGAAATTGGATGTGTAAGAAGTAAAGTTAAATTTTTATGTCAGAAATTGTGATGTTTATGTTAAGATGCATAGTTTGTAAATTAATTAATACAGTTACTTATTACATTAATTTTTTTTATTTTTAAATTCATATTAATTGAAGGATTGAATGGATGGAGGTGTCATGATACAAAAAATAAATTTTGAGTAACTGAAGAGTAAAACTGTATTAGCCATGCAATAAACAATAGAGCAATGTAAAGTAACTCTATCATCTACACAGTATAATTGAAGGGTTCAGAGTCATAGTGGGCCAAGCGCCATTTATTAAAAACGGAGAAAACAAGGGTTAAAGTTAAGTAAATACCATAGTTTAATGAAGATTGACATATCATTTATTATTAATGTGTATACTTTATATTACTTGCTATATGTTCCCACTGAATTATGGTAATAACTTCATTTTAACCTTTGTTTTCTACGATTTTAGTAAATGGCGCTTGGCCCACTATGGTTCTGAACCCTTCAATTGCTGTTATTGGACGGACATTTGTGGACTCCAGTTAACAATAAAATTTGATACATAACACTTTCATTCAAGGACAAAATACTGATTCATTTATAACTGTAAGAGAATAACGTCATACATTATACCCTTAAGTTCCTTAATATCATTGCAGTTATCTACTAGATTATACAAATATAACTTTGTGCTAGAAGTATGTATCTTATGTAGGCCCTTATTTTGACTATATTTTTTTTTAATGTCAATTTTACAATATGCACTCCAATATTAAGTTCCAAAGGTACCTAAACAATCAATAATCGATTTTATAATTATATATAAATATTTCTAATTTCAAAATAAACGTTCAAATCATCTTCCTGCAAAATTATGAAATTTGCAGTTACCTAGTTGTAGTATTAAGGTAGTGATGTGATCTGATGTGTCATGCGGCTTATCTAAAATTTGTTTAAAAAATCAGTAGCATACAAATATCCTTTAAAAATACTTTTGACATCTTATGCAAGGGTGTCGATTATATTTCTTTATATGAATATGCAGGCGTCAATTTTAGCAATTCTTTAGGTTACTTGACCCTCAAAATGTTCACTGTGTATCTATTGCAATTCGTATCTTATGGGAGATGGTAAGGTGCATAGTAGATCTTCATTGCTACTTTGCCGGTGACGATAATGACGATGATGATGATTATGATGGTTATGATGATAAATTATGGACGAGTGGTGAAAATATGACAGTGGAAACGGAATCGCCAGAGAAATCCTGCTCAATTTCTTCGTTCAACACAAATTTCATCTGAAAACGCCTGATTTAAGTGTACATCAGTAGGTAAATCAAATCATCACTAATAAGTTTATTGTAAGAACTCCTAAGTCACACGATTCCGCCCGGAAAGTAGGCTCTCCACAAGACCCCTGCCTGAAGACTGCCTCCATTCGACAACTCTACAAATCATTCTGAAGTCTGCAATAATTTTTGTTAATATTTAAATTTGAATTAATCCCCCGGAGCTTGCGTCATGCGACCAGTACTCCTCATGTAATTCCAGAAGAAGACACGTAATTAATTGCATTTCAGACCTCTTTCTTACAAAGGACAATTCAAATAAGAAATTAATTTATTTTTGGTCCATCCTTCGGCCCGGGTAGCACCTGTCTGTGTGTATTATGTACACGTCACTCCGGGGACCCCCCACTCTGACGGGGCATCCCATTACAGAAGTTGTAAATTTACGAGTGAATATGGGAGAGAAAAAGGCTCCACAAGGTGGAGAGGAACTTTCGAGTGCAATAAATAAAAAAATAAAAGAATTCTAACTGAGCTTGTTAGCACTGCGCAGGCGCATCGTCCATCACACGTGACTGATTTAGCATTGTAATGGATCGTGTTGATCGTGTTTATAATTTCTGACGTAATTGAACCTCGTGCAAGGCAAGCTGTGAGGCTTGGGGAGGATTGGTCGACCCACAGAATGCTTCGTAACACCTGGCATGCCCTAATCCTAAAAGAAATAGGTATTATGTTTACATTTCAACTCAAATACGCGATCAAATATTTTGGAAATGTGTGTACTTCAGCTGATCGCTGTAATTGAAACGCTGGGTATAATCACAATTTAACTCTGCTTAAGTCAATATTCCGTCGATGAAATTTCATAATCTTCCATGTCTTCTCTTTCGACTGTAAAAGTTATATTTCATTTCGTTGACCCTAAATGGCAGGAGAGTTCATTATGTGAAGTGCTGTACTAAGTCGGAAGGTTCAAAATTCGTAATACAAAATATGTTACAATCATGCTTTATACATCAGGGTCTTTGGCAGTATCATGTACTTACAATACCGTTTTCCAGCCATTCAATTTTTCAGGACGTAATAGCCTATATCACCAAAGGAAGAGCATAATTTAAAAAAATCTCTCTCGTCCTGGCTTAAAATTATCAAAGTAAAATAATATTATTCCATTATTAAAATTCTTGAAACTAGGAAATGTACTGTATGTTCTCTTTAAAATATTTTGGTTTATGAACCAATACTGAATGAAAATCATTCTGAAAGTGAAATCAGTGAACATTAATAAGAATATTTGACACTATAGTAGACGAGTTTTCATCTGTAGCACAGTTTCAGAACTGATTTTCTCAATACATCTTCTGTTTTTAATTAGAAATTTAAAACAAATGTTATTTTGTTTCTACAGTATATTTCCATAAAAATGTAAGAGTTATCAGTTAAAAACTCTTATTTTGTATTACTTTCACAAGCTGAAGCCTTTATGTACTATATTTCTTATTGGTCATTCAATAAAGTTTGTGTATGTTAGCGAAATAACACTTTTCTACTGGTTTTAATGCCTATGTAATCTAATTTTAAAAGTCTTAGACTTTCTACGTAATAACGACTTAAGTGTTCCATATTTTATTTAGAAATATTTGAAAATTAGTTGTGTTTAAATTATAACTGATATTGGATTTGAATAATTCATACAGTCTAAAACATCATACAAAACAAATGATGCGAATATAATTATATATTAATACAATTTCTACATTGTTCCAAAACTTTCACATTGTTTTCCTCAGAATATAGTTTTTCAACTTAAGCTGTTACTGCACTCAGCGCCTCAATTACAGTACCCTCTGCAATATTGACCGCTTTAAAATTCCCTGCAGTGAATCAGTTAAAAATCTAGGAATATAATATACATATGGCATACACAAATTACATAGGCTCACAGGAAAATATTTTAATTGATCTATTCACTAACTCGGCTCAAAAATGCCTTACTGTTTACCTAAAATAAAGCTACTAGTGCAAACACTCGTTATGTTTCATTTTTATTGTTGTGACTCTATTTAATCCCACTCAGATTCCAGCGCGTCCATGATGTATGTATGTGTACGTTTCATCTGTAACATTCGTCGATATGATGTGTAACACCGTCCCTGAAAATGTTGACATGGCTTCGACTGAGTGAGCGAAGACCTTCCATTCCTTGTTCCTTCTGTTTCATAATTATAGTGAATATATCATCACCAAGATATTTATCAATCATTTCAGTTGGCATTCTGGTTTTCACAACTTTCACACCCGCTCCCAACAGTGCCCTGTCCTAACAATTCTTTGCACAACATTACACTGTACTCTTTTATCTTTCACAGTGTGACTTCCTAAAGCTTGGGATCCCCCCCCCCCCATTAGAAATTGTCGGGAGCTGTTAAAATAAAAAAAGAAACCGAAAATTCATCTATCAAGCAGTCAAACATCTCATTACCATACTTCCATCTGCTTTTTCTCCTAATTTTGCTATTTGTATATAATTAATAGGCTTACGCCTAATATGGTTAATTACTTAATGCTATCATTTACTTCTTAGTGTAGTTTATATTTTTAGGTTAAACGCTTTACTTGAATCTTTTTATGCAATTACTGGCTTGTTTAATCATTTTATTGTATCTGTTTTAGTTTCTGTTAATACTTATTTTTTTTATTTTTCTTCCATTACTAATTTATACAGGATGTTTAAAAAATACGGGGCATAATTTCAGATATGTATTTCCCATATGTAGACAATCAAAATAGTTCATTACAACATGTGTCCGGAAATGCTTTATTTCCGAGTTATGGCCTTCACAACATTGATATTCACCGGAACGTTTTTCTTTCCGCAGGTCGTTGCCGTCAAAGGAGACATTAAGAGGGCACTCTGACAGTTCATTCCGAGGCGAAGGTTACATTCAGTGTTGTGTAGGCGTTAGACTGTGCGACATGTATTCAAATCAAGAGCTGGCAGAGATACACTTCATGTACGGTAAGGCGGACGGCAATGCTGCGCTGGCTCGTCGTTTGTACCAGGAGAGGTACCCACAGCGACAATGTCCAGATCGGAAGACATTTGTACGTCTCTTACCGTGTGTGCGAGTATGAAAAATTTAACTCTCCTGGTTTGGGAAGGGGACGACCAAGATCTACAACTCCAGAAGTACAGGAGGAGATTCTGGAGGCTGTGAACATGACTCCTTCTATCAGCACACGAAGGGTAGCGTTGCAAGTCAATGTTCCTCATACGACTGTCTGGAGACTGCTGAAAGAGTATCAATTGTATCCTTATCATTTGCAACGTGTACAGGCCCTGTCACCAGCAGATTACCCTGCACGAGTTAGGTTCTGTCAGTGGTTCTTGCAGCAGTGTTGTGTAAATCCGAACTTTCCTGCCATTGTATTATTTACAGATGAAGCACAGTTCACACGAGATGGCATAACAAATTTCCACAATCAGCATGTATGGGCGTATGAAAACCCACGTGCAACTGTTCCATCTCATCACCAGGTGCGGTTCTCCCTCAACATGTGGGCCGGTATCATTGGTGATCGATTAGTTGGACCCCATGTACTTGTAAACAGACTTACGGGGCAGGCGTACACAAACTTCCTGGAAGACACCATACCTCATGTTTTAGAAGACACTCCACTGATCAATCGTCAACACATTCACTTCTTGCATGATGGCGCTCCTGCACACTTCAGTCGTACGGCTCGCCGGTACTTGGATCGAAGGTTTCCTGATCGATGGGTAGGTAGAGGTGGCCCAATTGCTTGGCCTCCACGTTCACCTGATCTGAACCCTCTCGATTTCTACTTGTGGGGCCATTTAAAATCATTGGTTTATTCGTCTCCGGTGCCTGATTTGGAATCCCTTCGGAATCGAATTGTGGCATGTTCTGAGGACATACTCCTGGAGTTTGGGATCGTGTTCGTAGGTCAATGAGACATCGATGTGAGGTCTGTATTCAAACAGGAGGTGGACATTTTGAACATCTTCTGTAATGATAACGACCTGCGGAAAGAAAAACGTTCCGGTGAATTTCAATGTTGTGAAGGCCATAACTCGGAAATGAAGCATTTCCGACACATGTTGCAATGAACTATTTTGATTGTCTACATGCGGGAAATACATACCTGAAATTATGCCCCGTATTTTTTAAACACCCTGTATAGTGTAAATATAAAATTACATCTTATAAATATATACAAAAAATACACATAAACACAAAATACAGAATATATAACGACAGAAATAGAATAAAAATACATAAGTATAAAAAAGAGGATTTATTGTTTGCAGTAGTTAGTTCTGATTCAGTGCAAGATAAGATCTGAAGGTATTAGCTCTACCAGATAAATAAATAAATAAATAAATAAGTAAGTAAGTAAATAAGTAAATACATAAATAAATAAGTAAATAAATAAATAAATAAGCAAGTGAACAGGTAAGTAAATTAATAAGTAAATAAAGAAGTAAGTAACTAAATAAGTAAGTCAATAAAAAGTAAAGTAAATAAATAAGTAATTAAAGAAATAATTTAGGAAATAAATAAATAGATAAATAAGTACATAAGTAACTAAATAAGTAAGTAAATAAATAAGTAATTAAAATATAAAGAAGTTAATAAGTAACTGTAAGTGTTGCTGCATCATTGGAATTAGGTCAATCTCTCCTCAACTATTTTGGCTTTGATTTCATACGCCCATAAAACAGCAGCACGAGCGACCTACATTCTGTAGCATGTTTCGTTATTTTGTGAACTGCATCTGCCTGTATTTGAAGATTGTATGCTTTTACTCTACTTCTTTGTACACTTATCAATTAGTACAGTGTTAATTGCCTATTCTATGTTCTTCATGGTGTTAATTTCATGCTACATGTAAATTTTTAATGGCATATGTTGTAACTGCCTACCACACCAGTTTTTAAACTTTTAACGATTGTTTTAACCTGAATATTTTTAAGTGTTCATCATGTGTTATTGTGTTCTCTTTTAATATGACCTGAAGATGCCATGATTATGGCGAAAACGTTTGTCAAAATCTTTTATATACCATTTCATGTAATATTGTAATGGTTCAACGTGTGTACTATTGATAAGTAATTTGACTGTAATAAACCTACACATATTTGATAAGTAACTCCAAGTTAATAAATTAATAATAAAAAAGTAAATAAGTTAATAATAAAATAAGAGGCATCCAGTTAGTCTAAAAACGTATAAGATTCGATTTTAAATCCTAGTGAATATAAGTAAGATTTTTATATTTTTTATTAACAAGTGAGTATGTTTGGGGCAGGTTCTCTAGGGCAGTGGTTCCTAACCTTTTTTGACTGACGACACATTTTACTGAATGCTCAAGATATCGCAACATACTTGTTTGTATTTAATAATAATAATAATAATAATAATAATAATAATAATAATAATAATAATAATAATAATAATAACCAGTGCTTTTCTTCTGGAAAAAAGGAGGTGGAATTCTGTGTAGAATATTTTATAGCGGAAGGGGAGATGATTACTGTTCACTGCACGGGAATTTGGTCGTTTTTAACCTCCTTTTCTTCCAACTAAGACTTTCAAGGCCTAAGCAGAATTCAAAGAAAGACTATTAAAAACGTAGTTATTCACACATATTTCGGTTCCATGATGAAAAATACAAACAAAAGATGTCGGAACGCTGTGTTCAGGACAGTTTATGCAGTTCATTTTGACTTAGGTTCCGTTCTATAGGCCTATTGGATGTTTTCCTTTATCCTAGCGGCGTCGTCTGAGAACTAGCATTACAAGTGTTCTGTATTGTTTTAATTTCAACAAATTAGTGGCATGTTGAACTTAGGTTTTAATCAGTCCTACTTTCTAAGCCAATCGGCTCAAAGATTTTGAGGAATTTATCGTAATCGAATACAGAATTCGTCTAATTTTTCCTGTTCAAACCCGTTTACTCATTTGAGGTTTCTTCTTTTGAATCGAGCCTGCCTCGTTACATTTTTATAAATGTCTGTATATTTTTGTTTCATCCGGCACAAGAATATCGGAAAATTAAAGGCAGAATTTTTGGCGACACTTCCTCCACGAAGATTTTTTTCGTGAAAGTATTGCAAATAAAAATGCGTTGTTCAGCAGCCGAGCAGTGAAAGCCAAATCTATTACGAGGGTAAACAGAGCCAGAAACCAGAGAGCAGGCCAGCCTCGCAGTGGTCTAGCACTGTGTAGTAGAATGACTTTAAAATATTTCGTAATCGGCCGCTTATTTCACTTTAAGATACTTCTCTGTTTCTCCATAGTTTATACGTAGGTATGTTTTCCTCTCTACTACTACATTACTGGAGATCCTTATGTTTGTGGTTGCGATAACTCGTTTAGCCTGTTCCGACAAAAAGATTGTTTTCTAAACAAAGAAAATTTATTTAACTCGTAGGTTAGAATACCGAGAAATGACAGCCCCGTCATCAAGATTTTCTTGAGACAAACTGATCGCCTCACTAGGCTGCTAATAAAATTACAATTTTTAAAGATAAAGCCATTTGTTATTGTTTATTTAGTCTATGTATTTATTTATTTATTTATTTATTTATTTACTTATGTTGTTGGTCAACTGTCCGAAGACAAGTATGAACCTCATAAGTTTGGACCTCAATATGACAGCAATCATGAGGTAACTAAGCCAGGAAATACTGGGGTAGAGTGGTCACTTCCTTTATTTTTTTTATTTACTTACTTATTTAATCTGACAGGATTAAGGCCATAGGACCTTCTCTTCCATCCTACCAGATTTTTAAACATGCACTAAAACAAGACGTAAGTGCAAGTTTGAACCAATAAGTTATTGAGATTTGCGATAGATTAATTAGTTTAGGAAATTGTATATTTATTATGTAGAATTACATTTGTATATAGATCTTTTGTTAAATTATTAAGTTTTGTACTTTTGTGAACTATATCAATAAATCTATCTAATCTATCACTTCCATCCTACCAGATAGCACATACAAATATAGGCGTAACAAATACAAACACTGACAAAAATAATACGAATTGCATTAAAGTCCAATAGAATATCGACAGGGTCAAAGAAAACTATAGAACATTTATTAAGCTAATGCAAGAAAAAATAAATATAGTCGAAATAACAGTAATGCAATAATCACAGTGATGATGATGATGATGATGATGATGATGATGATGATGATGATGATGATGATGATGATGATGATGATGATAATCCGTTAAGCTAATGTCAGGTAATCTAAGGCGAATCCTCGGCCTCATCTCGCCAAATACCATCTTGCTATCACTAATGCCATCGACACTAAATAACCTAGTAGTTGATACAGCGTCTTTAAATAATTAATTTAGTAATAATAATAATAATAATAATAATAATAATAATAATAATAATAATAATAATAGTAACTATAATAATACATTACATATTAAGAATAAAACTGACAATAGCATAGCTACAATATTTATTATACGTTATGGGTTAAACCGAAGTTGCGCAATCTGACAAGTGTTCAACAAACAATTGCATGAACTATACTTCGTTCCATAATGTCTGACAGAAGAAGTAAACATGGCCGGCAGAAGAAGAGAGAAGTATAATTGCTGTTGAACCAATGACAAAGATCTCATTCCACGCTTGACTTGAAGTTGGGCGGTCTGACTCGTTCTACCTCCGCCCAACTTCAAGACAAGCATGAAATGAGACCTGGTTGAATAACAATTATACTGCTCTCCTTCTCTGCCGGCAATGTTTACATCTCCTGTCAGACATTATGGAACGGGGCTACTTCCATCATTGACTTCTAGCAGAATGTGGTGCACACAAGTGGCGAGGTAACACGTTAAAGTACAAAGTGTCCAACATGCCCGACTGTCCAACAGACCCTAATTTACCCTATTTAATTTAAATTTGAATTTTTATATTGTCCAACAGTCCCTGACATAGTCAGAGAGAGTTATTGAGTGGTAAGTTGAATATTATTTTTTTAAAATTGCTCTTTAGAAGGCCCTAAGAATTACAGACACAGTCATTCAAATTGACTGAAAAACTTAACATTTTGTGCTCGGTGTGTTCATTTCACTACTTACTATCATGATTTTGTACTAGGTTCTTTATTATTCATTTTTAAGCTCATCGTCTCAAAATACAATATTGTATAGTTGCCTCGTTTAATTATTAGGCAGCGGCATTCCTTTTAAGATTTGTAGGTCTTTATTGCATGCACCGATAATAAAATGAAAATGCGACGTTGTCACGTCTTGTTTGTTGCTGCTATATATTAATATAACATGGATATAGGCTAGGCTTAATTACTCAAAGCATGAGTTAATTTGAAGATTATTTATATTATTTAGATTATTTATTTTAAATTAATTATTTAAAGAAATAATTAAATAGAATAAATGAATAATAAAATAAAGTAATATAAGTAAAAATTATGTAATTTTATTTTAAATGTAAATAATTAATTAAAATAGGCGTACTTACTTTTTAATATCTATTCATCATCCGTGTCACTTTCTCTTAAATCCACAATGAAACGTTCCCCATCTCCTGTTGTGTCTTGTATCCAGTACCGTTCTCCGACTTTGATTGTGTGGTCAACACAGGACGACCAGAGGTTAGAATTTATGTTTTCAACTCCTTCTCTTAAATGCTCACACACACTAGCACTGAGGGTTGGGGTTGTATTGTTTTTCCTCACATGGGACTTAAGGCGAGCCCATACTAGCTCTATCGGGTTAAGAACACAATGATAAGGGGGGAGACGAAGAACTTCATGTCCATAAGAGGTAGCTAATTCGTCCACTATGTACTTTTTATTAATATTGGCTTTCCTAATTGTTTGCATCATGGCAGCTTTAATAGGAATGAGATGAGGCACTGGAATTTTGTGATATTGCATAAAATTTATGATGTCTTTTACAGATGATCTAAGAGTGGGAAATTTGATAGCTTGCCTGAAGTGATAACTCGCATTATCCATAACAATAACACATTTTTTGTCTCTTGGTAAATTTTGGAATAATCTAGTTTTGAACTAATTTTCGAAAACTTCACCTGTCATTTCATCGTGACTATCCGCTTTAGAATCTTGTATGTTTCTTGCAGATAAATAAAGACAATTGGGAACCCATCCCTCTCTTCCCCCAGCATGAAGCATCATGATACGCTTCCCTCTTGAAGATGGAGATTTCAAAATACAATTGCATGTGCCATCATCCCATCCTTTCCGAACAACATCGTGCGTATCGTACCATGTTTCATCAAGAAATACAATTTGGGATCCTTCAGACCGCAGTTTATTTAGGCGTTGCAAATAATTATAACGCCATGCCACAATTCTTGCGGATTCCATAATAGCTTGTTTCCTTTTCAGGATACGAAAACGAAACCCAAGTTTTTTTAACCAATTCTCTTAAGGTTGTTTCTCCATAAGGAAAACCGGAAAGTTTGACTTTTTGTAATAATTCTTTTATTGTTAAGGATTGGACCTTATTGTAAGAACTACATATTTCACGGCGAATGTAATCACATGTAAAACCATCTACTTTATTAAATTTTGTGACTTTGTGTCCACGCTTTTTAGGTGTCTTAGGTCCCTTTTTTACAATTTTACTTACAGTATTTCTATTTAATTTAAGAATCTTAGATGTCTCCGAAATTTTTCCTTGACCTAAATTGTTTTTCAGAACATACGTGTGAGCATTGCACACAAACGTTTGACACTGCTTACATAATTTTGGTCTAGCTTTTGAATTTGAATTGTCATTTAACTCTGATATATTATTATTATTATTATTATTATTATTATTATTATTATTATTATTATTATTATTATTATTATTATTATTATTATTATTATTATTACCATCGTCGTTATTCACGTTCATGGGTATCGGTTCCGACACTTCACTCGCTTCCCACGGCCTCCACATTTTTATTATACACTGAACTTTAATATAATTAATTTTCACTGTGAACTAGAACAAGACACACTGCTAAAATTTGCAGCTCTGGTTTGTACACTCCGCTTGGAGTATTGGAGCGGCCTTCAAAAGACTTGACGACGACAATGGACAGCGCGACATAATTAAAATTATTGAAACTACAAAGCTTCCGTCCTCTTTGACACCGCTAGCCTACTAATTGAACGTGGCTACTATACCGATTGTTGACACTTTGAAAATTTCTGTCTTCTTATTTTTGTGGTGTTTAAAAAACAACAAAGGACATCACATCTAAAACTGACAAACATCATGTCCCTCACGTTGTTCTATGCAACGTTATAGGACGTAGCATTATGTTCACTGTTATCGGGTAACACTAGTAGTTAACTAGAGATCATAATAGCAAACTTAAGGAACAATATTTTTTTTAATTCGAAGCCTCAGAGCTGATGAGTTACGAATTCAGAACGAATACATAGCAGGTCTAACTTGATGCAATATGTTTGCACATAAATATCGGATGAGAAATCTGAGAAATAAGACACCCATGAAAAAGGGAATATAAGTTTTGTTTGAAAGTGAAAGAAATCAATGAAAATTCTCAGTGTGTTATATATTTCTTTAATATCAATCATTTCACTTTCCTCCGCTCTGCTGATGCCCACATTGTCCTGTCGCTTATATGGAAATATGATAATTGCTCGTTTAGTGAAGAAAAAAAAAAACAATATCCAATTAGCAAAGATGAGAATGCGAAATAAAAGTGTTTATATAAATTGTATAAGGTGCTTATTCACAGCTTCTAAGAACATTTTTAAAAGTTTCAGATATACAGGATGAACCGTAAGTAATATCATTAATTTCAGGCAGTTATTCTTTGAGACACTTCAAACCAAAAAGTTTAATACAAAATTTTGCTCTTCTTTGCTTCCTTTTCGAGATAAAAATTGATTTATATTAAATATTTCGTAGCATGTTTAATTTCCTATATGCTCAGTAAGTTTAAGAGAGCAGAATATTATGATAATAAGTGATAAAGTAATTTTAATGTTGTCATTTAAATGTGCAGAAATTTCATCTGAACAAATGTAAAGGCCCATTCACAACGAAAATTAAACATAACCGTAACATAAACACAGAAGTTTGGACAGACATATGCACTGCAGCTAAATCTATAATATTCTCATAGCTGCAGTGCATATGTCGGTACAGATTACTGTGCACTTAACTGTGGAATCCCGGCCAAACTAGTCACTCAACTGAGTGCTCTCCTAATATAATGGCAGTTGACATTGGACATATACGTCAACATATATGCCTAACTTGGAGTCAGGCAACAAAGGGAAACATTGAAGGAGGAGGTTTCGGTCCGGTGCTGTGGATTGAATTCGGCGTAGCTCAGTGGTCAGAGCGCTTGGTACGTAGAACCAAGGATCCGGATTCGATCCCTGGCGCCGAAACGAATTTTTCTCCTCACATATTAGGTATTAGTAGACCGTTTACTATTGTGAGTTATAGATGGTTTGTGTTCAAACAACTTATTTAATTTTATCTTAACGTTTATGATATTAATAATTGGTGATGAATCATGGTATGTGAATTTCTAATAATCTTACGACACTGGTACAACAATGTGGCATATTGTGGACGATATTGTCTAACAGTGAAGACTGTTTATATGCTGGTGTACTGTATAATAATATAGGCCATGATATCAAACTATACACATTGTTACAAACATAGTATATTAGCCCTATTTCTTTATTCATTGATTTATAATGCTGTCATATAAAAACAGAGTGATGTGGCTTATACAGTAACGTCTGAGACTCGCATTCGGCAGATCCCGGCGGGCGGCCTTCCATTGGAATCGAACTCGACCGACTAACAACTCGTCCGTCTACGGTCGAACACGGCCGACTGATTCGACAACAAGACAAGGCATTGGCGCGCGTCCATTACACTCGTCATATTCGGCCGATTGCAGCCGAAGACGGCCGACTGACGGTTCAGTCTCATTGAGATGAGATTTTTCGGTTCCAATCGGGCGAATAGTACAATATGTGGTGACAATCCTCTATCGAAGCAACACATGGAATGCGTACAGCGTTATTTTTCAAGCTTTTCTGAACATGAGTCGACCATGTCACGATATGCTCTGCCTACGTAACATTAAGTACTTTTTGTATTTGTATTTTTTTCTTCATTAAACAGGTCAAATACAATTTTTAAGGCTTAACAAGTTATTATTCATGTACTACAGTCGCAACGCTGTTATTCCGGCGTGACTTCTCCTCTTTGCTTACATCTTAGGAGGTGAAGGCTCTATAAAGTCTAGGTAGATAGTATCGTTCGCCATTTTTTTCTTTCGTTGCCCAGTTACCAGACGAGGAATCTATTTGCCACACCGTTAAACATTATCATGTCGTAGCTCCTATGATAATAAATCAAACGCACTGTAATTTAGCAAATAACTGAGCGGCAAATAACGTCCTCGTGTGCTTTCTGCGAACGCCAACGAAAGAGCCAAAATGGCGGGCGATTATATTACTTATCGAGCCTTAGGAAATGCATGATGTGATTAGCAGCGAATCACAAGACGCACACGTTTAATTATTATTATTATTATTATTATTATTATTATTATTATTATTATTATTATTATTATTATTATCTATAGCACTGCCATCGTGATCTAGACCATGCCGTAATGCAGGATGTGTGACGTCACTCGATGGGGCGGGCTTTTCTATTTGAGTATACGGAGCTGAGTGAAATATATTACTTTAATGCGTGTCGGTGCTCAATTTTATTTAGTGTAATGTGTGTATAAGATACGTTCACTTCTTACTGCATAATATGTTGCAGAAATAATTACAAAACTGTGTTATTTTAATGTGAACGGAGTTTTACATGTTAACATAACCTGTTTGCATCAACATTTTAAGTTTGGAATGGAAGCTATTTTGAGATTTAATAAAGAAGAATTATTTATATTGTGATTTTAATTTAGCACATCTATCTTCCTTACGTCTCGTAGGTAGAAAATTTACCACAGTCCCTCCTATGAAATAAGTGTAGGTACGTACGGTTGTGTTACTTCATGTGGTAGGTTAGATAAATATAATTCAATACGACCCAGTATAGTAGGGAACAAATAAATAATACAATTAAATTGTTATTCAATGCAATGTGTGCATGAGTTCCGGCTAGTTCCATTTATTTATTGCATAATGTGGCAGGAATAATTACAAAACTGTGTTATTTTTATGTGAAGAGAATTCACCATGTTAACATAACCTATTTGCGCCAACATTTTAAGTTGAGAACGAAAGCTATTTTGAGATTTAATAAAGAAGAATATATTTTGGATAAACTTCAGAACACGGTTATCTTCCTTACTTATAGGTAGAAAATTCACCACAGTCTCTCCTATGAAATGTACATAGGCCTACGGTTATATTACTTAACTAGGGTTAAACGAGCGCTGAGGTATAATTCCGGTAACTTCTGAACTGAAAACAGTTGAATTTATTTTTTGTGGAGATGCATTTCATCCTCTAAGCAAGGCATAATAAAAGCCTGAACTAACCGAACTAATTAGTATATGCAAGGTGTATGAATACGAAGGGAACTACCTCAGCGCTAGTTTAGCCCTGGTAACATATTAAACTAATCAGACTGGAGTACCGTATGAACGAATAAATACAATTGAAGTGTAGACAAATTGCATTTACAAGTTATACGTAGCGTTATGCTTAATTACGATGCATAATTGCGAATATAGAAATAAGGCAAGTACTGATAGAGTAAACATAACCTATAATGTCAACACATCAAAATATGCGTGCGATGCAACTGAAAATTGTTGAAACGTGCTTAAATGAATGTGCAAGAATTTCGTAATGAAGCGAGCGTGCTTTATTTCAATTAATTACAATACTAGATACTGTAACAGTAATGAAAACTATAAGGTATAATTTTTCATAATATACTATATGTATCTCGCTTTTAGTTCAAATTGTGTATATTATCAAACGTCGTATTATTTATAATGTAGATTATTCACACATAAGAAGGGCGCAATAATTTAAATTTAATAAAACAAATACGGTAAACTAATAATAATGGATTAGACAAGAGTAACATCGGTAACGCTGCACTTAGGCCTAATCATAATTTACTTTACATCCCAGTCAATGTTTCACTTTCACGTGTATATTATTACACATATTTACTGTTTATAACACCAAAAATTCACTTAACCACATAAGGGCGCAATATTTAATCGAAATTAAAGGCAGGTATTACACATACGAACTTTGCCTGCAACAACGCAATTTTCACACCAAAAATAATAATAATAATAATATTATACCTTACGTTGCAAGTGAATTGTGTCTCAAGTGTCTCACAACCACTGTTTAAAATTTTACTGACGCGATTACACTGCATTTCAGAGAAATATATATTATTTTTCATGTACTGCAACTAATTGATATGGTTGAAAGACCGCCCTTCGCGATCAGCTGTTAAGCGAGTCACGTGGTCTGCCTTACGGCCTGTATTAGATCACGATGGCAGTGTCTATAGTATGCGCGCATTTGCATGAGAGAAAACATTTTTTATTTACCACACTTTTACAGCTCGCACCCCTTCCGCATCCATCCCCTTTCTCTGATCCTAGCGACATCACTGCTTGTGAGGCCGTGGCTAACGAGGAAGGCTTCGGCGGCACGAATCGGAGTCACGTGATTATAATGGTCTAGCAGTGGCGGTTCCTCGGGGGAGGGAAGGGAGGAACGTCCTCCTCAAATTTTCTTCTTTTGAAAGTAAATATCAAATAAAATATGTGCCTTGAAATTCGAGGAAGATTCGATAATTTTTAAGTTCACAGCTATCGAGTTGATCGAGTTTTAAACGACTCGTGCTCATGTGCTGTAGAAAACTGTGAGAAAGATGCGAGATTGTTTGTGTGGAGGAAAGGCACTCCATTCCTCCTCTACTGCAGTTAACACACATAGACAACAGCGCACTAGCGGCCAGAGAAAGAAGCAGAGTTTTAAAGCAAGTAAATGAACGGAGAGGGAGGAGATCCTCCTCTGAATCAGTCATGGGCGGGAATTAGAAACCGACTGGTCGTGCAACAAGCTCGCTACCGCTGCCATCTAACGATGTTGCATTCAACCGGACTATAACACATCTAGGAAGAGACACAACAAAAACAGTTTTAAGGCAACGCTATGGAAGACACCATGTAAACTTTTTTTTTAAATTATAAATCAAAAATATTATTCTTTGCACTTTATATAGGCTACTATTCATGGTTTGAAACTTTCGTGGATATTTGAAAGTTAAAGTTGAGTTTATGTAAAACAAAGAGGAAGTAGTTCTACGTAGTTGGCCCCTGAAATTCACTTCTATTCATTGTTTACTAGACAGGGCAACAGCCAAGTTGTCAGTTTTGTACAAATATATTTGAACTCAATGTAGGTACTCCAAACTACATAATTTTTAACATAAAAAATTAATCGGCCACCGGTAGCTTTGAACAATAATGATAGTATAACTTTACAAGAACTGACATTCTTCAAAAGCATGTGATACTGAACTTGTAAAATGTACATGTGGCAACACAGACCACGTGGGTGGGTGCAATGTTCTCGCTTTCCTCAGATTATTTCCCATTCCCATTTCCATTTCCGTAAAAGGGTTCCGATTACGAGTTAGTAGCTAGTCTCTTCCAACACGTGTGATACTGTAGAGTGCTCGAAAAATGCTACGAGGTTGTGAATTTCCTTGTAATTGTTAATTTGCACAATTATTCAACAATGAATGGAAGTGAAAACATAATATATTTTGGACAATTTAGGAAACTCAGTTTACAAGAACAGATTATTGCTATACCGAAGGGAAGGCCAACTCCAACACTACCTGGTCTTACATGTATGCATGTAGGCTAATTTGTAGCATGTTTCATTCAAGAAGGTGTCATTTCGTGCTGTTAACTTCTTTCCTCCTCTTAAGAAATATGCAGGAGCCGCCACTGTGGTCTAGTCATGGCCATCTTGATAATCGCGTAATATAAATACATGTTCAAACTTCTGAAAAACAAAGGAATTGCTATATTAAACTCAACTTAAACGTGCATTTATATATAAACTTGTTCAATTTTGGCCATGTTATGACTAAGAATGTGACGTCGTGCTGTAGCCTGTCTTTCTCCTTAGCCACGTTATGAGGTTGAGACCTGTCTTCGGACAGTTGATTAAACAACAATAAACAATCTGGAAAGCTTTGATATTGTCATTGTTACAGTTGCGGAAATAAATGTATTAAATTACAGTTTTAACTTAAACAATAAATAAATAATTCAATTAAGGCAATAAGAGGCATTTATTTCGCAAATAAGGTATTTATATTAGAAAAGGCTGAAAAAGGCAAATTAAAACTTCCATTATTTCAATCCCAAAGATATAATTCGTACACATCCACTTTCAAATTTAACAAAGATGTAATAGGCTACAGTTAAAGAAGGTATTTTGTCATAGTTCCGGTCACTCGTGATAATTTAATATTCAACTAAATATCCCTACTTTGATTTCTATAAGAATTAAATTTTGATAATACGATTCTTATTCAATTTGTTCTCCAATCCCACATTCGACGAGAGGGAAGTTAATCCTCGGCTTGAGACATTCCTGCTCGGGAATGTGTTATCTTCGTCGGGTTTCACAAGACAGGATTGCCAGACAGACTTTCAGTTGTTTGTTGTCGTACATCAGCCCGGCAGTCCCACCCATCGTGTGGTGCTGTCATCTAGCCACTATTGCCCACACTAATTCATGTGTTTCCATTAGCATGTCGATAATGGAAATCCTATCAGCGGGTCCCGGTGCTGCCCTATATTTCATTCCACGGTTGATTTATTTAATTATTTATTTAATTAACAGTAAGAGTGAAACAGGTTCGAGTGTACAGTCGCGTCACGACCAGCTGAAAACAATACAAATCTGGCCTTTTATGGCTGTAATACATTTTGCAGCACGGAGACAATAATTTGATATTTTGTAAACATTTTTTGCAAGGATAAATAATTTTCGCAATTCATGTTCAAATCCCTTAACATGTTAGGGATATTTTCTTGTGTATGAAATGGTCCATCCTCGTGCTCGGAATTTCTTCTACCCATCTTAAAATGTGCAGTCCACCGTTGTGGAGTAAGTGTTAGCATGTCTAACCGTGAAACGAGCGCGCTCGAGTTCAAATCGTGGTTAGAACAAGTTTCTGTTGAGGTTTTTCCGGAGTTTTCCCTCAACCCATCAAGAGCAAATGCTGAGTAACTTTCGGCGATGAACTCTGGACTCATTTCGGTGGCATTATCATCACAAAGACGCTAGATAACCATAGCAGTTGATAAACTGTCGTAAAATAAACCAGTTAAAAAATAAGCAACAAATTCTGAAACTCATTATTTAAATATTCATATTTCCTTTGTAAGGAAAAATGTGAAATTTTCTTGCACCCACTTGAATTTCATAATTAAGTTCCTTTATCTTATTGCAATCGACACTACTTGTAGTTGTTTATATATTACAAAAGACTAACTCAAACTTTTCTTTTATGAGGATAAAATTGTATACCTAATAAACATCCCAGTCAGTATTGCAATTTACCTGTCAAAAGTTTTAAAACATCTAAAAATCCTTTTTACTGTTGGAGAGTTTTAAACATAAATTTGAATGAAATTGTTTTTTTAATTAATAAATTCAGTTATATTTTCTTACTTTTCATAGTAGCTCAGCTTTCTCATGTATCCTATGTGGCAAAGCATATTACTTGTATGTTTAAGGGTCTAACAAACTGAATTGAATTTAATACTGAAGGTCTTAATATACACCTAAACAAGTAGACGAAATTTAAGTTTCTGGATGGCACACAGAATGCATTCTTTATTATTCCAAAAGTAAAATACTTATTTTGACTTCCTTTCTTTCATTGTTTGTAATTGATTCTCAACGTTCTGGCAGTATTTAGATTCCACGTTTGAGGTTGAAGAAATCGTCAAACTAATTTTGAAGAGCAGCTTCCTTAATGAAGGAGATTCCCCGGAGATTGTTGAATGGAGAGCGGAAAATATGAAAATCTGATGGAACAAGATCAGAAGAAGTTTGGATGTAGAATAACCTCCCAATAAAGCTCTTGGATAACCGCTTTTATAATGTTAGTAGTATACAGATAGGTATTGTAAAACTGCAAAATCATCTGATGCAGTCTTCCCGGACGTTTTCCTTGAATTGTGGCTCAAGGTGGCTGAGTTGTTGGTAATAAATCTCAGCATTGATGGTTACATTCCTAAGAATAAATTTATAGTAGATAACATCTTGTTTGTCTCACCGATGCACAACATTAGCTTACGTGGATGGACACCAGCTTTTGCGCAAGTGTTTTTTTTTTCATAGGGATCTGCCATTTATTTCTGTTCTTGCCGTTGATGTAAATGCACCATTTTTCGTCGGCAGCAACAATTTTGGGTGAAAAAGGTCGATGTTGATGTTATTGACAAGCTAAACCATGACGAAGAAAAAAAGAAGCACAAGTCGTATCATGCTGGTTTTTTTTTTTATTATTTTTGTTGTTTTCTTTCACAACGTACGTTACCCATACACCCATTTTTTAACTGTGTCCATGAAATGCAAATGTCTTACGATGATTATTGATCGCAATTAATAGTAATTCATGACTTTCTCGACTTTATTAATGTCATAACCGATGTACCCGGATGACACTACATTCTTGCGTTCTAGCTCTGCTGTTAATGAATTGCATGCTCTTATCAACGATCTTATATGAAATACGGCTGTATAGTTTGAATCTAATGGTTTCTTGCTTAATGATGAGAAGACTATGAACATAATCTTTACCTTAAACCACCAAATAAATAAAAACAACAATCGAAACTACACAAAATTTTAGGGCTTTTCATAGACTCCGATTTAACGTGGGGAAAACATATTGATTAGGCCTACTTTTGCACAAAGTTATCCAGAGTTTTATAGCCTATTTGTTAAATTATATAAGATGTGGTTACTTTTCTTTCTTTCAGTCGATAAACTGATACGCCTTAATTTTCTGGGGGGATGATATGATAATTGGTAATGTTTTTATTTTGAAAAATAAATCCTTTAGAATTTTGTGTAAATCCAACTCTCTTAACCATTGTCGACCACTTTTCATTCAATTACAGAAATTAATAGTTATATATTTGTACCTATAGGATCTAGTGCTTTTTACTCGACAAAATATAGATAATTATTTATTAGTTGCTAATATTCATGATCATGAAATTAGAAATAGAGAACAAATCAATATTCCGGATTGTAAATTACAAAAGACTAATACTTTTCTGTTAGGGGGATGAAATTAATAAATATAAAAGTCTAAGTTTCCCACTCAATATTGCAATTTACCTGTCAGAGGTTTTAAAACAAGATTTTATATTTGGTTATCTACAAATTATTTTTACTCTGTTGGAGAGTTTCTAAACACAAAAATAATAAATAAATAAATATATTTTGTTAATTTTAATAGTAGACCCTATCTTATTTTTTTTAGTGTGTGACATGTACGATTGTAATGGAATTGTTTTAAAACCATAGTAGCTTAGTTTTCTAATGTATTCTATGTGAAGAAGTCTATTACTTCTATATTTAATGACTTAGTAAACTGAATTGAAATAATCATATTCGACGATTTCCAAGCTTGTCTTGGATCATCATGAACTAAAGCGTTTAAACGGTCTTCATCAAAGTCGGATGTTCTTCCTGAACGTGGAGAAGCATTCATGTCAAAAAGGCCCTTTTGAACTAGGAAAACCATTTTCGTGTCGTACTCTTTCCGATGACGTTCTCCCCGTAAACGGAGAAATGGTTCTACCGGCCCCTTCATCGCGATCCTTTTACTCCTGTGTTAAACACAGAAAAAAGGATGTGCCGCAATTTTTTTACACTCCATCTTCTTTAGGTCATAATCAACACGAACTTCTTAAATATTGAAACCCTACGAACTTAATGCAGCAACCACTTGTGTAATGAATATGATGTGATCTTTTCATATAATATTACTTCTCTATTTTTAAATATCAGCATTTCAAGTGAAATTGATGTTAAAATATAACTTATTACACTTACTTTTTTCACTCACGCATAGCAATGTGTTGGTAATAAAACACACATTTAAGGGTGAAGCGTTCCTCTCTAATGCAAACCCTACACCAGCGGTCGGCATTTAATGCGGCAAGCAGCATCTTATGTCATACTTATGCAGGGGCAGTTCACTAATGAATCCCTCTATACGCACTCGTTCCACGTAGGACAGGCAGAGTACATACGTAACTGGCGATCAGCATGTCTGTTTCCAAACCATTAAACATAAAGAGTGCAGCAAAAGGAATATTTGTAGAAGAATGGGAAGAGAAATTATTTTGTTGTGCACAAAAAGAAAATGTAACATGTTTGTTATGTTCTAAACTACTTTAAGTGTTTCATATTATCACCATAAAGAGACATTATACAAAACTCCATTGCTACATGTACTTTGCTATAAAATTAATACTAATTAAGGAAAAAGCGTTACCGAATATCATTATCTGATATTATAAAACTTTGAAACTTTGCAAAGAAGCCTAAATAAAGGACAATTTCTCAGATTTAAAAATTTCCCGAAAATTCACTACAATTCAAACTATCCACACCTTAGGCCGTTTTGTGCTAGGTTTATTTCAATGTTCGGCTCGACATATATATGTTAGCAATGTCTTTTAAAAATGAAACACGTTAAACGTAAAGCGCTCCCCATTGATGGACCAACATTCATTTGAGCAATTACAAATTGCAACTTATGATGGAGAACCGATTTCACTTCACTAATTAAAACATCGGTATAGGCTTATGAGTAATTTAAAATCCATCAGAAGGATGCTAAGACATCATATTATAGTTAGGTTACTTATTTCCAGACTATATTATGGACGAGTTTCAGTCCTCGTCTCTCCCCAGCCTACTGCTTTATACCACCCCCCGTTTTGCAAGGCGGGCTGAGTTTCATATGACGTCACCTACTTTGACGTTCTGCTGACCCCTGCTCTACACGGTCAATTATATTATCAATATTAACAAATACTGACAGTAATACTGATCATGTGTGGGCAAGAATGATAGAATGACGACCAGCACTGAAAGAGATCCGGATTTCCTGATTTTAGAGCATTAGTATTGTACAGTGCTGAGGATACTGACAGTTATACTGACGCTCATCAGACAGTATTTAAGGAGTAGTCATAGACGATAGCGCGTGTGCTGTAACCTCCGAGTACGACCAGATACTGTAACCTGGAGATACTGCAATATTTCACTGAATTACACGAGTTGCAGTGTAACTAAATACATAAAACTTACGTACAAGTTACGATACTCAAGTGTCATAATGTGAAAAAAAAAACAAAAAAAGAAAAAAAAAACCGGGATACAGTACTTGACATACTGCGGGGTGCGTTTGAGAAAATTAAGCCAAATGCAAATCATGAAGGTGTGAGAAAAAATATAAACACCTTGCGATCTAATTAATTATCGGAATGAATTATAGAGAGTAATAGTGTCGAAACGCTAAGAAAATGGTGCAGATGATGAATATGAACCATCATCATGGACGTTTCATGCACTTAAATTGCGAAAGACACCAGAGGTTTCTGTTTCTCGCACCAACACAACTTTTTTTAACTTCTCATCTTTCTGTGCATACACTTAGTCAACAAACACATCATTCAACTGAGGCATCTGCTCAGAACGACATTCTACTAACACTTTTCTCCCCATACACGGGGGAATGAACCTGATTATGAAATTAGTTTGTATAACTATAATAAACTAGGATTGCATTATTAATCAAATTATTTACCATTCTTCATTCCTCTAGTTTATCTATATCAAAGGAGTTACAACTGATAGACGATAGTGTCGTAGCAGAAAACTTTAAATTTTCAGATTTCTTCCAGTTGCTATATATCGCAATGTTATTCAGTCTCACTTCAACTAACGAACAAGTCCTCATGTTCGTATTCTGCCTCACTGAAAGGAGAGGTACTACTCGAAGTAATTCTTATAAAGTAGACTGTCACTCAATCGGAATTTGTTTTTGTAATCTTCTGCATCAATAACCTATGTTTCTGGCAACAAATTCATATGAGAGTGCATCTTCCGCTTTTGTAGCCAATTTTTAACCAATTGCTTCCGTTTAACTCTGTATTTTGTGGCTAGTACTAAACACATCTTCCTTTTATTATTAAATTTCCCAACAAGTACAGAAAATCTAATACATAGGCCTAAGAATAAACCTACACAAGTAATACAAATGTAGTATTTTCTGAATCTGTTTGAAGATACAAAGAAAAGTCACACTTCAAAAGATGTCCTATAATAAAATTGCTAGTAATGGAAACTATTCAGAGAGAGAGAGGTCACAAAGTGGGAGTACTTCCCATGTATTACGACGCTACGATGGATATAGCTGATTGATTGATATGGATATGTACTTGATAGTTTAACGATCCAAGACATCGGTATGAAGACCTTGATTTTCATAGCATAGCTGAATTCTGCGCCATGTTTTGCGGAGATTATTAAGGATCACTTAGTTGAAGGCATCTTCTACAACTGCTCGTAATAAAATTTGGCCGTTGTGTTATAGTGATGATTTCGCACTTTGTCCTTGATGAACCCCAGAGAGCGTTGTGAGGTCGGGACTTCGTGGAGACCAGACAAAAGGAGCTTGATCATCTGCAGATCTTCTTCCAATCCACCGGTTGGGAAAGGTCGTATTCAGGTATCGGTGCACATGCAATGCGAAGTGTTGCGAATGCAAGTTTTTCTCACCCCAACATTGATGCTTTCCTTGGCAATTCCACAGCAAAGCGGTCACGAAATTTTAACTTCACTGTTTCCACGGTGTTGCCGGTATGACGTCTTTCATGAAGCCAAGCCGCTGTAATTAATCTTTTTTCGATGGTAAACGGACTCTGATCAGCCGTGTATGTTTATAACTGCACTGTTACCATGTTAGGTAGCATGGTACCAAAGTAAATACGGGGTATCCCATTCACATTCAACATTAAACAAATAAGTGAAATAAGAATACATGGGGGTTACACCCAATTTGTGACCTCACAGTAGGTTTCCTAACAAAGATTGGCTTAAAATTTTCACTGATGGATCCTTACTGCCCAATTAAAATGGAGCAGGTGCTGGTGTTACATGTCTGCTTTTCTCGTTTTCTGAAACCTTAAGTTGTGGAGAAATTTTGATGGAGAAGTTAAAGCTACCTATTAGACATTTCAAAATCTGTTGTACCGGATCTCTTATTCTCAACAGGCTGTTACATTCAGTGATTCTAAAGCAACTATTACAATTTTCAAACCGGTCTTTCATCTAAAAGTAAAATAATAATTTGTTGTTACAAAATTATACACCATTTGATAAATTTTAGCAAAAGGAAAGTTTTTCAATGGCTACCGGCACATTATGAGTTATATGGTACTTCGTAATAAAGTTGCTGTCCATCTTGCTAAGAAGGGACTTTATCATTTTCAACAGTTAAAAGATTAAATCAACTCCAAATTATCAAAATTGTAATATCAAAACATTTCCACGAAATTTCAAATAATGAAAGATTGGAGTTTCTCAATAATGTAATACAATAAAATATAATTCCTGAGCGTTCAAGGAGAAGTCCAGAGTTGCATCCTTTCGATTACTCATAGGGCATGACTGTTTTTTTCGATACATTTGAAGAAAATTTGAATAAATTTCTTCAACAATTTTTACATTGTGCAGTCTTCGGGAAGAAATAGATTAGAATCATCTTCAGCTAATATGTCCAGCCCGTTTCTCTAAATGTTAGTAATATTGGAGAGAAAGAGAGTTAACGGATTTATTCCTAAGAACTCAGAATTAGTTAACAACAACTAATTTAGCAGAAAATATCAACGACCGAATTACGGAAGGCATTTCTTCAAGATAGCCTGGAAGGTCCTATGAATCAATAATTAGGCCTATTATTACACTGTAACATATTTCACATTAATAATGATAATAATAATAATAATAATAATAATAATAATAATAATAATATTAATCCGTGGCGCTACAGCCCGTGAAGGCCCTAAACCGACCAGCCGGCTGCTGGGCTCACGCCCACATGCCGAAGCAGAATGAAGATATCGTGTGGTTAGTACGATGATCCTCCCAGACGTTATAGCTGGCTTTCGCAACCGAATTTCGCTACCTATCGTAGCTCCCTAAGTGCATCACGATGCTGGGTGGGCACCGGTCCCATACACTGGACGAAATTTCTTTCACATTAATATATTTGAATAAATTATCATGGAGGGAAGCATAAAAATTACGAATTAATTTGATATAGGAATAGAAAATATAATTTTATAATACTACATCGGCGGAGTAACGTTGCCTATATGGCGACACGACAGCGATCCATTTAATATGGTACGGCCTATACTCAAATTCACATCTCTGATTGAGATTCTGGCTGATAGGTACATCTACTATCAGGCAGTACATCTTACTTGACGGTGTGTGTCAGAGGAAGAACAATTTTGTTAGTATACAATAAATCTGAAGTGTGATTAGTGTAATATGCAGTTAGTCGGCGATGTATGCAATGGAGGGAGAAAGGAACTGGCCATCCTACCCCATTATGTCCTGCCTAGTTGCCTCATAAGTGGTGTCATGTTGGTATCGGATGTGAGGTTCAGAACCTTCTTCAAACAGTTGACTAAACAAAACAACAACTCTCATTATTCAATGCAATTAAATTCAAGTAAATTTCATAATCGAAGAATACGTTATACTGGAGCACGTTTTTCTCCCGACACTATCTTTCTCTCTACCATTATTATACTATTTCCTCATCGTCATATAAATATAGACCTACCACTCTGAGACAGCACAAAGTAGGATTCATTTAGCTTCAAAACAGATTAAGAGAGAAATAATAATATACATCGGTATATAATAAGACATCGGTTTACTAGCTTTGTAAAACGCATAAACTTACAAGATGTGAAATCCTTTATTCTTCTAGATAATCACAATAGATTTCTATATTTGTATTAAATCATGTTGCCTTTTTTAATACCGTGTAGCTTATAGTTATATCACAGTCTACTATATACAGTCACGAAGCTCAATACGTAGGCAATATGCATCCATAGGATCGCTACTATCGCCTCATCACAGACAATGCGAAATAGTATCGGCACAACTCAAGCTTCCTGACTGTAGTGGAGAGTTGGGTAGTATCGGACATCGGGTAATATCGTACAGTGCGTTTCTTTCATCTACCAACAGATGGTAGTACCTGAATGACATGGTTACGTTTCTGTATGAGACATCACAGAAACGTAACCATGTCATTCAGGTACTACCATCTGGTGGAAGATGAAAGAAACTCACTGTCCGATATTACCCGATGTCCGATACTACCAACTCTCCCCTTATACTAGACTGTGGTTATATCACATGACTTAAAATTGATACAGAATTGTTTCTAATTTCATAACAAACACAAAACCGTTGTTTCCAACGAGATTTAAAATTCCCTTGTTGCTGATTATTTTTTTTCTCTTGGACGGAGGGGGGACCCGAAGGCTTACACTGCAGCCTGAGGCTTATTGTGCTTACCACTCCTATTCTGTGAATGATTGTCTTATTCTTCCTTTTCTTCTTCCTTGTAGAGCTGAATCTGCGCAGCAATGCTCGCCCGTTCTTTCAATACCGTTACGGTAATAGAGAAGTTTAGAAATTCACGGATCTATGCGAAAGTATATTCAGTGACAACTCGTGAGAAAAGCGAATCAGTGTGAGAAGAAAGCGCAAGTAGAAACGAAGGTGTTAAAAATATTAATCTGATATCTCCAAGTATATTTCTGAATATAAAAAAACGTCCACGGTTGAATCTACAAGATAAAGGGCGACGTTTCATGACATAGAAAATGTTGTCTACAAGATGGAAAGTAAGACAAATCTTTGGTGAAAGAAATAAAAAAAAAATATATATAGGCCTAGATAAAATATATAAAACTGATTACAAAATTAATGTTGTAAGTTTACAAAATTATATAGAAATAGGCTAAATAATTACATATTTATTTCTGCATAATGAGAAAGAAATAAGAACCAATATTACTGTGTTATGAAAACATTGAACTGTTGATTTATTAGTTCGCATCGTTAATACAAATTCGTCTTTCCAGGTTTTTTACGTTCTGCTAAATTCCTCTAGTGTATGTGCAAAATAGTAATGCATTCGCGACATTCCTATGTATAGTTATAGCTAACCCAATTTTGTCGAAATCTGTGTTCCGTTTTACAAGTTAATGTGTTTTCAGCATAATTGAAAATAGCCATTCACTGTAATTAATCAATCAATCTTACACTTATAGCCCAATTAAAATAAATACATAAATAAATAAATAAACAAATAAATAAATAAATAAATACAAAGTGTGTGCTCCGAACATTTGGCGGAGTTTTATGCAGATGCATCAAGTTGCAATCGAACTTACAAAATAATAAGCTCTAAATGTTGTTGCATAATATTATTTAAGACAACTTGTACAACTCTTTTACAGTTTCCTGTTGTTGTAATACTTAAAGAATACATGAGTATTAATTCAAAATAGCAGGTATGAAGCATTAAAAATAAACCAAAATAAAACTATAAAAAAAATGAAAATAATTACGCTACAGGCCACATTGTGCAAGATCTAGCGCACAATTTAAATTTTGTAGCATGTAGTATTTAATCTATTATTATTGCAATCTGAGTTGTGACATACGTGTTTAAATCTGTTCGCATGCACTGGCGATTAATAATATCAGTAAGGTTCAGATAGAGTAGCTGATCAGGATAGGCTATATAGCTGTATAGGATAGGGCCATAACTTGCTTCAGACTAAGTAAACACTACCCCCTTCTACTAGCTAAAACTCTATCTGCTGGAAAGAGCGGTCCCCACCCTCTAGCTAAAACATAAGTGAATGGACAGTACAGCAGATAGAAACTGAATATACGTAGTCGCTACTGGCGACAGCTAGTTAATGTTTGTAAACAAAACTCACGGACAAGGATGCCTATCCTGATACATCTATATTATCCGAACCTTAATAATCACACAGTATAGACTTGATCAAAGATGTATACGTACTTGCTTTAAAAGGAAATTTGACGCTCAAAATTAAGTAAAATTAGAATCGGAAGCTAAGAAGAGACGTAAATACATATAGCCTAATCACCTATTGCTTCTGTTCACTATCATTCAGAAAAGAGAAGCTGTTGGAAATCTGGATTCACCAGGCAATGTTGAGGAAAATGACACACAACATGGAATGACAGATCAGATATCGAAAGTTTAAGACGGCGCTATTATTTCCAATACAAGACAAGATACAACCAAAATTCCAATAAAAGGAAACAGAAAACGGGATACAAGTAACACTTCTGGAAATACTAAGAGAAGAGAAGGACCAAGACAAGCAAATTGACGAATTTGATCCGACTTTTAGGACGTTCAGTGATAAATCATAAACTCCTTACACGGTTTGAAATTACTGGTGTAATGAGACGCGAGACTTATGTCTTTAAACACCGAATAACACCAGCAATCGTCCTTTTCCAATGTGTATCAAAATTTCCCATCAACATTCAAATTTCACCGACTTCTTACAAAACACACCCAACTAGTACGTTCAAAGCACAACCTACGTCATTCCAAAATTCTATGACTGCTTAACAAATGCCACAATTAAGTTGTCATCCATCACAAATTACTAATTTACAAACGCTCTCATCTGAGCCTGTAACTCGCTACTTATCAACTATAAATTATTGCAATCAACAAGCAGGCAGATCTTGAACACCTCACCCAGAAGTCCAGCTTTATGTTGAATTGCAACATGAATTGGAAGACAGCAACTCTGGCAACTCTGATATTTTTTTAATTGGAGCAACTCATTATTCTTGGGTTCAGCATTTCAGGACGTACACCATTGAAGCTATTGCTACTTTTGCAATAAGAATTTTTTGCAGTTTGCATAACCTGTGTACATTAGACATTCATAGCAGATTCTGCCATTTCTCATAACATGCATATATAAAACCGGTACATAGTGTTCTGCCCAAGGGCAGATCTTTCACTGCAAACCCAGCATTCTCCAATCTTTTCAATTTCCTGCCTTCCTCTTAGTCTCCGCATATGATCCATAAATCTTAATGTCGTCTATCATCTTATATCTTCTTCTACCTCGAACTCTTCTCCCGTTCATCATTCCTTCCAGTGCATCCTTCAGTTAGTGACCCAACTAATTTCTTTTTCTCTTTATGATCAGTTTCACCATTATTCTTTCTTCACCCACTCTTTCCAACACATATCAATTTCTTATTCTGTCATTCCATTTTACACATTCCATCCTTCTTCATAGCCATATTTCAAATGCTTCTACTCGCTTCTCTTCACTTCGTCGTAATGACCATGTTTGCGCTCTATACAATGCTGCACTCCCACACAAAGCACTTCACTAGTCTCTTATTTTCCAGAGATCCGCAGAAGATGCTCCTTTCTCTATTAAAAGCTTTCTTTGCCATTGCCTGGCAACAGTTCATGTTACTGCTAGTAGGCCTACACCCGAAGTATTTGCTGCCTCATTTATTTATCATAATATAATATAAGAAGAAAATGATTTAATATTTTATTCTAGTTTTTCATATTACAAGTAAAAGTAAATTTAATGTTGTTTGTAATTGTACATCTTTGTAGTAGTTTAAAAATGCATTGTGCTACTGTATAATGTTGATTGCTTTATGAAATCTCCGCAGAGCAATTGTTGGCATGAATAAGCCACATTTAATTTGGTGATCAGACCTGTTTATAATTGAAGAGTGTTATCCCAAAACGCGTTCAGTCCATTTTTATGAAAAAACTGGACTAGTGTTTCTGTCCACTGGTCCACGTTTTCCCCGTTTTCTGGATGCTAGTGTGGCCTTACGTCTTTTATTCCCCCTTACAACACTTTCTTCCTTTATTTCGAATTTGGCGCTGGGTAATAGTAAAATACTGTGTAATAATAATCCGTGGTGCTACAGCCCACGAAGGGCCAAGACCGACCAGCCGTCTGCTGGCTTCACGGCCACATGTCGAAGCAGAGGTGGACGATCATTCAACCAGAATGGAGGTATCGTGTGGTTAGCACGATGAGTCCCCCAGCCGTTATAGCTGGTTTGCGTAACCGGATTTCGCTACCTATCGTAGCTCCCCAAGTGCATCACGATGCTGGGTGGGCACCGGTCCCATACACAGGCCGAAATTTCATGAGAAAATTTCTTCCCCTATGAGGACTCGAACCAGCGCGCATTCCGTAACGCGAGTCCTAGGCAGGAAGCCTTATACCACGACGCCACGGCGCGGCACAAAATACTGTATAGCAGTTTCTATTATTTTAGTTACTTTATCTGTAGTAATCTCAGACCTCGAGTGACATTTATTAGGACTATTTCGTAAATAAAATAAAAATATAAATAATACATCCCTAAAATTCGCTGAGAAATTGTTAATAGTTGTATATTTACGAATACTTAACCTATTCAGACATTGTGAAGTTGAGATAGATTGAATATCGATTACTGCAATAAAGAAATTGGATGTTATTCAGTAATGCCAATTGCGAAAAGCGAAATACAGGTTTAACAATGTTAATTACATGTACTGCACATTTCTCTTCTTATTACAACAAAAATACGTTTTCATTATCTGCTGAAATCATAATATAATTTAAACATTTTATAATATAACTAGCTAAAAGGATCCGGCGTTGCACGGGTTTTCCTTTCTGCTTCTGTTTTTAATTAAACTGCTAATTACATTTTCGGAAATCTCGGAAATCTAACTATAGACAACCAAAACGAATTGCCTTACTAAGCTAAGATTAATCTTCACTTAAGGGGACACTCAACTTAAAAATTGGAGAAAATGTGTCATTTTGTGTATTAGTTTTACAATATTATCTTTTTGAAGCTATTTATGACTTTTTAATCATTAAAAAATTTAAAATTGAATTTCATAGAAGTAAAAAAATTGAATTCTTACACTGATTTACGTGACAGAACTAAATTAATACACAGAATTCTTCCCCTCTTCATTGAGAAGGCACAGTCAAATGCACAAAGCCAAAAAATAAAAAATGATAATTAAAAGTGATATTTCAATTAACGATTGATTAAAAATTGAAAAATGTTTATTTTGAAAAGTATTAGATCTAATGAGCTGAGATTTTGCATGTTACTTTCCATGTGTATATTAAACTTTTTCTCCAAATTTGAAAAAGATTGGTCAAATAGGAAAAAAGTTGCAAAATACAGTTGAGTGTCCCCTTAACGTCACTTACATGAATTGATGAACTCCTTAGCGAAATGCCAGCCAGTGTTAACTCAATTTAAAACAGTTGTAAATCAGGCACCGAAAAGAAAACATGTCATCATGTGCCTGACGTTCAAGGTTTTTGTTTTTTAATTTATATATTTATTTGTTTTTATTTATTTATTCTGGTGTAGTTAAGGCCATTAGACCTTCTCTTCCACGCCTCCAGAAATACAAATAAAATAATAGAAAAATCAAACTATGAACAAAGTAAAACCCAACGAAAATATGATTCCTTTTCCTCTTTCTGATTAGTTTCAGCATCGAATCAATATGTACATATATCGTTTAATTTATATTGGAAGATTTTTTACCCCGTGAGCGCTGTACACCCAATTATATCATACCCAGTTTTTTTAATATCACTTAGAAAACTATATCTCACAAATTCAGAACATAGTATTATATTAATTCTTATTTTATATACAGAATACAGATAAAATATAAACTTGCAATAAGTCATTTTTTTAACATAGGCTTAACGGTAAAGAGATTGTTATTTCCACAACGCATAACATACTACATTTACAACGTGATTATACAGATAGCACGGCCGACTTAATGTTCCCTTGGCGAAGCGAGCATCAAGTCGGCCGTGCAGATAGAATTTCGCAGTAACATATTTTGGGACATGAACAACAATATTTTGAGAGACGTATATTTTAGAATTAATACAATGCTATTTTCAGTCGGCTTACGTACATTCAAATACTACTTTAGCAACATGACAGAAATATCATTGAATTGCTTTTTGATATGTGTAAAATATTTTTTTTCCACTCCTTTGTATAAAATATAGTCGAGGATGTGAAAAACATGCAGTTTTTAAATCAATGTCTGCAACTTTGAGCTTCATTTTAATATGATCATTACAAATGCTAGTCGCACTGAAATTGCAATTGCATTAAATAGAATGGGTATCATAGCAATACGTGAGATAAAAACATCTTCTCCTTTCGATTTTCCAGTTAATATTGCGACTTCTATTACGTTTCGCATGAGTTCTTCACACCAGTTCATGTTGGTGCATATTTTTGGTGGGTTAATATTTCGCAATAGCACTTCTGGTTATTCAAGATTAAGTAAATTATGTGGTAGCAATCCTTGTAGTTTGAAAGAATTCTAGAATTCAGTTGGATAAAACACAGCCTGCTCACTATCTACAACTGCATCAAGAAATTCATAATACGGTCCTGGACTGCGTAAAGATATTTATTGTACGAATTATCTAGTTTTAGCCTTCATGATGTGTACCAACAATGTTATTCGTGTTATAATTTCCATGGCCTGGTGAAAGTCGATGTTGAATACAAAAGACAATAATAAAAAACAATTGACTATAGAAGATAGTATTTTAATATTACACATGAATGTTTGGTCGTATTTATTTCTATTTTTTATTTTTTAATTAATGTAACGTCCATTTGTACAATTTTAATATAGCCTATGTTTTTCTCCTGGTTATGAAGGTTAAATGTGCAAACTTTGGCACATATCGGTAAAAGCGTGTAGATTTGTATAGAGAACATACATACCCACATTCACTTTTATATATTAAGATTTCAGTATAATTGTATCGTAACTTTCTTTGAGACAGCATAAATAAAATACTACGGATATATTACTTATGTAGTAAAACTCCCTTTATGGCGGGTTAAAATAAAATAACGTATCTAAAATAATGTAAATAAATTACCAAAATAATAAAAAAAGTTTAGCTCAGGTTCGAACTTGGGCCCCCATACATTAAAGGCATTCATCTTACCACAACGCTACAGAGAGCTACGTATGTGAGTGCTTGAATTTAATTATTATAAATGTTTCACATTTGCTGTCTATTATGTTTGATTTTGAATTTATAAAAACTAAACAAATATGTTCTTTATGTCACTTTGTATTGTATATTATTGCCCATAACACATTCAATCCAGAAATCGTTCCTCATTTACGTAATGTTAATTTAATATTATTTTATTTAATATTTCAATAACAATATGGCCGCTTTTACAACGGAAGAAGACGTGATTGGATGACGTCAATAAAAGACAGTTGACTGTAGAATAGGAGGCCATTTTAATATAATACATGCCAGTCATGCCTTATTTCCTTCTCATTTTTATTGTTTTCAATAATTTAACGTCCATCTGTCCAATTTTAATCTAGCCTATGTTCTTCTCCGGGTTATGAAGGTTAAATGTACCAACTTTGGCAAATATCGGTCAAAGCGTGTAGATTTGTATTGAGTACATACATACATACATACATACATACATACATACATACATACATACATACATACATACATACATACATACATACATACATACATACATACATACATACATAGCCACATTGACTTTTATATATGAAGAGCACAGGAAAAGAACGTGCTTTGTCCACTTTATTTCAAAAATGAGTTATGCATGCTGTGAGATGCAGGATTCCATGTAGTTTAAAGTTATTAATCGACCAATGTGATAATGTGAATAGTCGAAGTGCTACAAGAGATTTTAGATTTGGCGTACAGGGAAAGAACGTGCTAAGTCCTCTCACTACAGGGAAATAATGTGCTCTGTCCACTGTTTCTGTGATTTAATTTTTAGTTTCCTTACGGATTGGCATGCATGTTATAGCAGAAAGAAGGGAAATGGAGAAAAATTATATTCCATTGTTTTTCATTATTGTTATAATGAGAAAATTCGTTCTCGCTGCATAAACTTTATGTACAAGTATAAATCTTTTTAGTTTGAGAAATTCAGTTTAGAAGTATAAGTGTTGTAAATTTGTCACTTAAATTTTAATATCATTATATTATTGAATGTTGAGTACTTCCTTTGAGGATGGAACTCAGAGACCTTCGACTTCTAACAGTGTTAAGAAAAAGAAAGTACGAGGGAGAATGACTGCAGTCATGAAGAAATTAAGGGTTCAATCACATGAATTAGGAGAAGACTGCAACTGTTAGTTAAAGTGTTTCGAGGAAGTAAGTGCTGAAGAAAGATCAAGTATTATAAGGCAATTTAATGATTTAGAAGACTGGAATCAACAATCATTACATATGACTGGGCTCATTACAATAATTCCAGTTTATCGAAAGCGATCAGTCATTACAGCAATGGAAGGGCCAATAAATTGTATCTCCCAGAAGAACTATCAGTGAAAAATATGTATGAAATGTTCAAGAAAAAATACCAAAATTTAATAATTTCATATGAAACCTACAGAATAATGTTCAACACCAAATTCAGTATAGCATTTGGATATCCAAGGAGTGATACATGCATATGATAAGTACACAGCTGAGATGTAAGTGCTGAATGCAAGACTGACTGAAAATAATTTAGATGGCAACATGAAGAAACAAGTTTTGGAATAAATTAATAAGATCACCAATAACAACAAGGTCCATAAACTCAAAGTTGAAATATTTTATACCAGAAAGATAGATAGCTTTATTGATAGATAGCTTTATTGATATTGTTCACAAAAGTACAAAACTTAATAATTTAACAAAAGATCTATATACAAATGTAGTTCTACATAATAAATATACAATTTCCTAAACTAATTAATCTATCGCAAATCTCAATAATTTATTGGTTCAAACTTGCACTTACGTCAATACCAGAAAGAGGAATGCTCGTTTAAGAAGTCGGAAGTTTGAAGAAACAGAAGAAATTTTCATGGACTACGAAAAAATGTATGCTTACCGTACATTAGTATCAATGATGTCTATTAGTATTACAGAAGGCAATTATCTGTTTACTCTTTCAATATTCATCAAATTTCAGATGAAACTTCATTGTTTTTTAGTTGTACTGAAGATAATGGTAGAAAAGGAGCCAATGAAGTCGTATCCTTTTTAAATCACTTTGTGACAGGAATAATGGACAACAAAGCGGATATCTTGAAAATTTTTGTGATTCATGTTCAGGCCAGAGCAAGAATTATATTGTTCTGAAGTATCTTAATTATCTTGTGAACGAATTGAAACTTATGAACAGAATGAAACATTCGTTTATGGAATGTAATAAAATATAGGACTAACTAATACAAAAGCAGTAGCAGAACTTCCAAGGGTTGGGTGCGGATCATGGTACAAGCTCGAAGTAAACCTACGCCTTTTGATGTTGTGGTGTTCAATCAAGATATGATGGGAAGTTGGGAGACATTTCTGCAGAAGAAATATTTGAGGAAATATTCATTTCTTACAAGGCCCATCAGAGGGGTAATCATCACAAAAGAACACCCTCACCTCATTCAACATCGTGATATGTGTAATGGAACTAGGATTTCATCGGTGGTGAGAGCTTCACTGCGATTTCGAGAGCAGCAATCTGAAGAATACCCATGTCCTGCTTACAGAGGCAAAACACAAATTATTTTGAATAATTTATTTTATATCCGCTAATAATTTAAATATCGGTAACATTATTTCCAACAAAGAAACTTCTCTGGTAATATCGAAGGAAAAGTATTAGGACCTCCAGATTTTGAAGGAATTTCGTGGACACGAAGATAGAGTGTCTTACACAAACCTTCCACACTAGACTGGGCTGTGCATTTTGGGTCAAAAGTGATTTTTATCGTTATTAGGTCCTGTGCAGTTTGGAACAAAAGTGATCATTGTTATTATTATTATTATTATTATTATTATTATTATTATTATTATTATTATTATTATTATTATTATTAGGCTCTGTGCATTTTGAGTCAAAAGTGAGCATTATTATTATTATTATTATTATTATTATTATTATTATTATTATTATTATAATTACTATTATTATTATTGTTATTATTATTATTATTATTATTATTATTATTATTATTATTATTATTATTATTATTATTATTATTATTATTATTAGGCTTTGTGCATTTTGGGACAAAAGTGATTTTTATTATTATTAGTTCATGTGTATTTTGAGCCAAAAGTGATTTTTATTATTATTATACCTTGTGTGTTTTGGGACAGAATTGATCTTGTTTTATTCTTATGAGGCCCTGCGCATTTTGTGACAAAAGTGATCTTTATTATTATTATTATTATTATTATTATTATTATTATTATTATTATTATTATTATTATTATTATTATTATTATTATTATGCCCCACTCCACTTCATTACAGAAAAAGTTAAAAAAGGGAAGAGAAAATGTTTAACGTTATGTTATCATTTAAAGGTTTGTCAATCCCGTGATTTTGAAATTCTGAATGTTAATTCAAAATTTCTATACACACAATACGCACAAACAGACCTACAAACACGTTTCCGGAAGAAAACAGCTTTACTTGTAATATTTAATCTAAAATTAATTCCTACGTACATAAGAAGCAGGTTTTTTCCCTGTAACTTATGACATTACTTTACGTAAATGTCAATAAAACTACAAATTTCAAAAATAAGGTTGCAAACTTAAATTTTAATTCATTCAGATAATCTGTTATTTCATACTGACTTAAGTGTTCATTAATATCTCCGTTAGTATCCATGGAATTCGGTTTCAAACTTTGAAATTGCTCTCCTGAAAAATTTGATAAAGTGGACAGAGCACGTTCTTTTCCTGTGCTCTTCATATAAGATTACAAATAACCTGATTAATACATTCATTAAATGAAGAATTGTTGAAAACGCAGTTATAAAATCTGAATAAAGAAGTGTTTTTTTTTCAGATAGCTTACAATGGACATGGAATTATAAGATGAACATATGGAAGTAGAATTTCACACTTTATTAGTACTTCGTCGTTACATTACACACTACACCGAGAACTAAGAACTATGTAATATTGTGTGGAAACAGCTATATAGCAATGCCTATATATTCACACTACAGCGAGACATATGTAGCTAAACAGTGAAGCCATCTCTGTATAGATAATTAAAACACTTATTTTATTACGCCATACGGAAGGCAGTTTGATCAAAGACAATGTATATAATATACAAGGTCTTTGGGTTTGATATGCGCTGATGTTACATAAATTTGAATATCTGAATTAGGTTAGTTACCTTTGGGCGCGGGACCATGTGTCTGCTGTGCCTTATTTCGACCGTTACTCCGTGCTACAGGAAGCATTTTCCATAGATTGACAAACCAATTCTCGCTGTACTGTGTAACGGGACTGAAGCTCCATCTACACAGTTGAATTTTCCATACGCGTATGCATGCAGTCTGGGAAGAATAATTATCAAGTTTAAAACGTACGTTCAATTAAGATGCATGAAGATTTTGTATCTACACGGTGCACCGTTTTGAACATCGTCTTCACTGCGTAAATATATTAATTAATAATAGCTATCAATCTTGCATTCATTGGTTGAATGCATAAAGTTGAAAAAACAGTTTAACCGTGTATATGCATCTTAATGGATTCATGCTCATCAGTTAACGGGGAAACAGTTGGCGACACCGACTAAACAAAAGAACGAACATGCGATAAATTGATAGCGATAAATCTAGCTCCAAAATTATCGCGATATTTGACTGTGATCGGTTGGAATTGAAAATTTCATTACAATTCATTGGTCGAAAATGAAATGACGTCATATAAATGAAATAGTCGTTGGGATTTACATTTTGAAAATGTTTCCACTATTGCAGAGATCGCTCCATTGTTTACAATCGATAGTCGCAGAGATCACTCGTTGCTACAATCGATACTCTTACCGATGGATGTAGTACCGGTAGTTGATTACTGACTATATTGCTAAAGATGGTGATTTTGTGTCTAAGTTGGTCAAATTCTTTTCATTGATGCCTAAGCAGAAAGTGTCAAATATTTCCGGACTCATATGTTTCATACTGAGCATACCTGGATCGAATGCGTTTGTGGAACGAGTGTTTTCAATGATGAAGAACAAATGGGCTGAAGTGAGGAACAGATGCTCACCAGAACTGATAAATTCAGAGCTTCGAATTGTCATAAATTTTGATATGCCCTCAGTAGGGGCTCGTGACCAAATTATTTAGTGGGGCACAACTTATAACACTAATATTGAATTAATTGAACCCATAGGTTCCTCACTACATGAACATAGGCTTGCCATACGGAATAATTGCTGAAAAGTTCAATACCAAATTTTAATATAAAGAATGCATTATAAACTAACCTCTCTATTTATAGATGAAGTCCATTCTTCGATCCTTGGCTCGAACAAATTACTTCGATAACTCGCTAATTGAAGTTGGGTATCATTTTACTCTCAATTGAAAGCATTGCTAATGCTGTCAGTCTTTCTTGGCTCATTGCGTTCCTGAGGAAGGTTTCTATTTTTTTTATTGGGTTATTTTACGACGCTGTATCAACATCTAGGTTATTTAGCGTCTGAATGATATGAAGGTGATAATGCCGGTGAAATGAGTCCGGGGTCCAGCACCGAAAGTTACCCAGCATTTGCTCGTATTGGGTTGAGGGAAAACCCTAGAAAAAACCTCAACCAGGTAACTTGCCCCGACCGGGATTCGAACCCGGGCCACCTGGTTTCGCGGCCAGACGCGCTGACCGTTACTCCACAGCTGTGGACGGACGGTTTTTATTCGATTTAAAGTAGAGAATCACCTTTCACTTTCCACAGTTGACATTGGTATTGTAACAATGATGCTTAGTAATCGAACACACTCGTGAAATGTTTTTTGCATATTGTTGCGCAAAAAGAGTTGCAAAAGTGCTGCAGCTCCTTCGGCCGCACGCAAGTCTACCCTGGAATATAGCACTTCAAGCTCGGTTCTGAGCGTAGATTTGTTCACTTTTGAATGTGTTGAGAGTTGACGCAAGATCTTTCTCTGGGAACCGATTACAATATTCTTGAAAACTAGATACACGGAAAAGTTTGGCAGCCGCCAAGTGGTCTGTGAAACGAAATCGTTCTTCTGCTTGCGACACAATAATATCACACGTTTCCAATGCACTGACTCGTTCTTGTTGAACGACATTTCGATTTCGTTTAGTAGGGACCGGATTGTCGTCATCATTATGTTCTCCTAAATCAGAACGAATCCTTCTGATGTTGCGTTCTTCTCTTCGCATCCACACAACCATTTCGCTTTATCATACATAGAGCTATTAAATTTTCTGTTGAAATTTCTCTTTTTGCCTTCCGTCTGCTGTATAATAACCATATCGGGCCGGGGTGTGCCTAAATTCTTGGCGCGAACTCTGCTGTCGAAATCTAATTGCTTTCCAATAAATTAGTTCACTAACTTTATTCAAATTGAAATGGACAAGCACACAACGAACATTAATGTAACTAACTTCACCGTTTCACACAAAATAAAAGGAAGAGAATTATTAACACCACTCAGAATGTTATTATTGCCGCTACGAATACAAACGCGGTAATCGAGACATGTATTTCGTACGATTGTCAATGTTGCCAACACTCTTAATAAAAAAGCAGCCTACCTTAATTTTGAATATAGGTAAACTACTATATTAACAATGTTAAACAATTTAATTTTAGTAGCTAAATTAATCAGAAAACATAGTTAACCATTGCCTCTGTTATAAAGTATAGCAATTATAGTAACTAATCTAAAAAAGATAGATCTAGCTACAGAATAGCTAAGATGGCAACTCAATTGGTTCTTCGGGCCATGGCAGTGTTACCATCATACTTCTATATGTAACGGTAGCTTCCTTCTCGTCCGCATAGCGTTCTACACGTTGTTAAAACCATTTGCGCATGTGCAAAGAATGACCACGCGAATTTCTGTGCCCTGGCCGACGCTTCCCCTCTCTTCTTCTCGCCCCGCATCCATCGCATCACACCGCTATCCACGCACTTGAAACTCGAGTTATCTGTGCGCATGTGCAAAGGATGGGCACTAGAACTACGGTGCCCGAGAGCTGAAATCCTTCACATTTCACAGTATGTTTATACCTCTTAAGTCATTACGTTTTGAGCAGATAATTTTAAACAAAAATTGCTTAATTTTTTTGTGGGAAAATAAAACGAATGGGGGGGGGGCACGTGCCCATGTGTCCCTTAATGCTAACCGTCACTGCATGCCCTGCAAAGAGTTTTTTAATGTATTGAAAGTGAAAGTAAATTGCTAAATCAAGTTAAATCAGTATCAAAATAAGAAAGTGTCGTTAAAAATTAGATACTAAGACACAAAAATGAGTGTATGTGTAATTCTTTAAAATATAATTTTTACAATATAAATTAAGAAAGTACGAGTCACTAAAACTTTCGATAAAATCTTTCTTTTTTATTTTGAAAAGTTGGCAACCCTTAGAGAAAGGGGAAACGTAGTCTGGTGTTGTTGATGAATTATTACATTGAAAAATTTACTACCGCATTCGCTCAAACTATTCAACAACTTATAAAATTCTCCACTGAACAATCTCGAGCTTATACTTGGATCCACCAAATTTTATTTTTATATATTTTTTTTTAATTACGGAGGATCAGAGCACCAATGCATGCAGCTTCCACAAAATCCTTGTGAAATGTGATTAATAATCGCAACTGCGCCAGTCAGAAGGTCTTACTTACTGACTGACTTACTTACTTACTTAGTTACTTACTCACTCACTTACTTACTTAGTTACTTATCTACTTATGGCTTTTAAGGAACCCGGAGGTAATGGATTACATCACCTTCTTGTCTATACGCATGACTTAAATATGTAAGGAGAAAATCCACAAACGATTAGGGAAAACACGGAAATTTTACTTGAAGCAAGTAAAGAGTTAGGTTTGGAAGTAAACCCCAAAAATACAAATATATTATTGCCTCGTGACCAGAATATTGTACGAAATGAAAATATATAAATTTGAAATTTATCCTTCGAATAGGTGGAAACATTCAAATATCTTGGAGCAATAGTAACAATATAAATGACATTAGGGAGGAAATTAAACGCAGAATGAATATGGGAAATGCCTGCTATTATCGCTTGAGAAGCTTTTGTGATCCAGTCTGCTGTCAAAAAATCTGAAATTTAGAATTTATAAAAAAGTTATATTACCGGTTGTTCTGTATGGTTGTGAAACTTGGACTCTCACTTTGAAAGAAGAACAGAGATTAAGGGTATTTTTAATAAGATTCTTAGGAAAACATTTGGGGCTAAGAGGGATGAAGTTACAGGAGAATGGAGAAAGTTACACAACGCAGAACTACACGCATTGTATTCTTTATCTGTCGTAATTAGGAACACTAAATCCAGAAGTTTGAGATGTGCAGGGCATGTAGCACGTATGGGCGAATCCAGAAATTGATATAAAGTGTTAGTTGGGGGGTCAGAATGAAAAAGACTTTTGGGGATGCCGAGACGTAGATGGGATGATAATATTAAAATGGACTTGAGGGAGGTGGGATATGATGATAGAGTCAAAATGTCTGCAATTTTTAATTGCATATTTTTTATCGATGCAATTTTAATCGATAGTGCGCGCTAGAATGCAGTGCAGGAATTAAAAGACAGCATTTTCCATGCGTTATACAGCTTTGATGTCATACAAAGAGTAAGTGTATTACCACATCAAATAAATTAAGTTCGAAAAAGAAGAATGTAAGACAGGGCAAGTAAATTTCACACTCTTAACTGTGAGTTGATTTACCAGGAATTGCAGTTTGATACTGTGATATTTTCGCATGCCTCATCGAACACGATATACGTACATCAGTATGGAGGCGCAAAGCAAGGCCTCGACTTTATTGCTGTCGGAGAGTCTTATTTGCATCCGGCCGTAAAACTCACAGCGCCGTGTTTTACGAGTCTGTCGTACAGTGTCGCTCTCCGCGGAGGGCGGAGGTACTACTGCTCTAATTGGCGCTTGGAAAATTCTCGATTCCGGCATAGTGATTAAACACACACGCGTTTTTCGTTTAATTGGATGAAAACATATGAAAAATTTGACCTTCAAAATCTCACTGAAATATGAGTTGCATTGACAGTTTTATGTGATTATCTCTCGCGGGCTTGTAAGCGAGGCGCGAGCTTCACTTGTGAGCTTGTGGAGTTCAGTCTCTCGATAAATTACTTCTTACTTGTCGTGGATCCAATTCTCCTAACGAGAGCTGTGTGCCATCTCAGAAATAAGCAAATAAATACAAACCTTTCATTTATGTCGTCAGAAGTCTAGGGGTTAAAATGATTGTCCTTGGATACGAAATTCAAGGAGTTCAAACTAGATTGTAGGCAATGGGCTTCAAACGGGGGATGACATACTTCACATTTCTCCCTTCGATGTGGCAGTAAACCTACAATTCCCTTACTTTAACACTGTGACCCTTAAAATATCCCTGTCCCTGATGGAGGGGTCTCAGGAAAAACTCAATGGCTTATAGTTCCAGCCCCAAACATTTCCTGCTTTGTGGATAGATGTATACTGGGCGTTCAAAGATACTTGACTCCTAGTAATCGACAGTCACTGGCAATATTTTCGTGTAAGTATGGCTTCTTCAGTTAGGACTATTACCAGAGCTAGGAAGTCGGTACCAAAACTTTAAATCTCTACCGAATGAAAAGTAATAGTGCATCGCTCAATCTCAATGAACTAGAACGACAAACATGTACAACCGGGTGGTAACCAAACATGTTCTCTAATCGTCCACAGCCTTAAAACTGCGTTGGTACATTTAAGCGAAGGTCCCGGGTTCGATACCCGGCCCCGGAACAATTTTTCCCTCGAAATTATTCATTTATTATTTGTCAGATTTGTTTTAAATGTGTTTACCTACTCAGAATCCCAAACCACAAAATCACTATCATCGTCTTAACATAAAATCTTAACATGAATACTGACTTTGTTCTGTAAGTTTTACTCTCAAAGACACAAATAATCCAAATTTAGAACAACAATAATAATAATAATAATAATAATAATAATAATAATAATAATAATAATAAATTAAAATGGATTTGAGGGAGGTGGTATATTATGACAGACACTGGATTAATCTTGCACAGGATAGGAACCGATGGCGGGCTTATGTGAGGGCGGCAATGAACCTGCGGGTTCCTTAAAAGCCATTTGTAAGTAAGTAATAATAATACATACTCTTAACGTAAGAAATAGTCCCACTTATGCTTCAAAATTCGATTATCTTATGTCTTTCACCACTCAGTTCTCTAGCTCTCTGTACCACTGTCACTATTATTCGTCATTTTCTTCACTGGATGCAGACTATAATAAAACAATAATAATGTCATTAGTGAAATACAATAGTACATTAATCGTTTTTAATTTTTTTATGTGTTTCACTGCTGAGAATCCCAACCTTCTGTTTCACTCTCTCATTTATTGTCATTTTTTTCACCTGCTGCCAGACGATCGAAAAGAGATCTGGATTGATGATTTACAGGAATGCATTCCAGATACTTCTTTATATCAGCTGCTTTGGTAGGCTTTATTTTCGGTTCCCCAGTATAAAGTCGAGAAACATGACATATATTTGGTCTATTTTTAACATTAGGAAAGTGTCTGTATATAATCCAGAACTTGATGTCGAAGCTATTACTGAATTTTATTTGTAGGCCTATTCAATATTTTTGTAGTGGACGACACGCCAAGAAACTTTTCCTCTTAAAGAACGGCAACTCTTCTTAAAATATGTTTCCAGTAAGGATTTATAATCCTTAAGCATATCCTGTTTAAGATCGATAACTTTCATATTAGTTGCAACATTTTTAATTTTTTCAACCCATTCCTCCCTGCTGTAGACGTGTCCTCCCGTTTCAATTTCTTGCTAATAACTGCAAAATCTCGGTCAGAGGAAAGATACGAGTGGCCTCGAGTAGGATAGAAATGTTTTATGTAAGAAAATCTTCCATTATGAATCAAAGTTTAAATAAACTGCACCATGATATTGTTTCTATTTTGACTAGTACATGCATCAGAGAATATGTAGAGTTTTCTAATATCTGGGGATAGGGAAGTAGAAATAAAGTGATGGAGAAGAGATACAATTTCATTTGGAGTCTTTCTTCCTTGTAATTCTGTGTACGGATAAATGTAGGATTTTTTATTTGAAGTTGTATGTATGACAAACTGGAACAACCAGAGCTGACGTGCATAAAACATTTCTGTCAGGAATTTGTGGGAAAGGTATATTCTGCATATAATCGGAGGTTATTGTTGCCACATCTAACTCATTTTTGGCCTTTTCGGTGTGAATTTTAAGTTGGCGGTAAAACTCTTTCGCCTTCCTCTGATGCAGCTCTAGCTTTGACGAAATATTCCTTTGCAAAGCCTCATTTTCTTCTACAGCAAGCTTCGTTTTGAGATTTTCGCATGTCGAGCACACATATACTCTTGGTTTCCTAAATGCATAATTGAAATTTTCCTTATAATATTTACAAAAAAAAATCATATTTTACAGTGTACTTGCCGTCTTTCACGTTTTTTGAAATAACATTCAAATAATTTTCCTCTTCATACTTTCGTAAGTATTCCAGTCACATTGTTCGTACAGTGAGGTCACTATTCAGGTAACGTTTCTTTACATATTTTCTTTTTTCATAATGACACACACGATATGGATATGAACGGATGTTTTCTTCGATAGTTGCTATCGTTTCATCAGAAATACAATAGTGATTAGCATGTTTTCCTCGCCCATCAGTTGGGCTTACATTGCCGACTGACAGACAACTCTGTAGGAGCTGAAATCTGTTCCCAGTAATACCATGCAGAGCAATAAATGCTTTCCGGCAAACCACCCATTCACTAGACCCTACTCGCACTTTGTAAACAAACGTGTAGTTCTTTGGTTTACGTATTTCGTCATACAGTACTCGCTTTCTGGAGCGCTGTATAGGTATACAACTTACAAGTCCGCAGAAGAAAGTGGCCTGTGTATTTTTCTCGCATATATTATTGAATGAAGAGAAAATGTGTTCTTTCTTTGTGCGTGATAACTTGCTGAAAAATTTCCGCCTACATAGACAGTCTGGCCCCTGCTTTCGCGCATCAATAAATTCCCCTTTGTAATTAATATGCTCTATCCCAGAAGCCTTTTTCTGTCGAATTACATTATGCTTTCACGATGAGGGCTGCTTAATTCGCTTCCCACCGGTCTCTCATCATCACTTGAAAAGCCGTTTTCATTCATGGTGTATCTAAAATATATACACACGCCATTCATTTGCGTTACTCTTATGACATTTATGCTACATACAGGCCTATCACAACAAAAACCATTTATATTACATCAATATTGCAGTAAACGAGTTCAATATTTTTACGTTTTACAAGACACTAGTGGAACACGATCTTCAGACCACAGTTACGTCTCACAACAACTAACAACTCCTTTCCCGCTCAACTGAAAAACACCCTAGCGAGAACCTGTTTCGACGCGTGGATATGAATAGTTATTAAACACAATGCATGGGAAAGTACTGCTTAAAATCACATTCTTGAATGGTTCTTTAACTCAATGGATGGCAAACGAAACGAAGTAGCTGGTTGTACGTATAAATATCTAAATTTTGTCCAAAAGTGGACTTGAATGGTTTTTGATCTCACCGCTTCAATTTTGTCCATGTCAAAATGCAACACCACATAGGGAAGTTCACCTACCAAGAGGTAGAAGACATTGCCGTCGAATACAATAACACATTCCATCTTTAACTCAAGTTACTTCTAGGCTCAATAGAAAACCTCTGTGGTGGAATTCCAACTGCTCCAAAGCCATAGCAGAACGGCGCTTAGCCCTTTCACGTTTTCGTCATCAACAAACATATGAAAATTTCCTCATCGTCAGAAAAGTTGAAGCCCACACACGAAGAACCCTGAACAGAATAAAGGGGACATCGTGGAAAAAAATATATTGTCTAACGATAACACAAAATACCATCTCTCAACAAGTCTGGAAAAAAGTAGCATGGTATAAGAACTCCACGAAGATACAGTCTCTTTCCCCAATATACGGTAATATTTCTCTCCAAAATCAATTTCTCCGAAACCTCACACCGGACCTCACCGATTGGATGATACGCAGCACGGCAAAGACCAACTCCTTCAGACATATAGGTGGAATAAATTCAAATGGCAATAAAGAATAAAACACGACCCACTACCCCTGGACTAGATGGGATCAGCTACACTTTACTCAAGCTAATGCCACAGAAATGGCTCCAACGACTTGCCCTTACTTATACTCAGCTACTGCACTCCGGAAAGATCCTTTCAACCTGGACAGACATCATCATACATCCAATCCACAAACCGAACACTTCAGGTCTCCAAGCGACTGACTACCGTCCGATATCACTACTGAATACCCTAAGGAAAATTAAAAAATAATAATAATATATGACCGTCTCACATTTTACTTGGAAAGAATGAACCCCTAGCCACCCACACAATATAGATTCCGAAAGGGCTTCAACACAGCATTAAACATTTACACTTTACTTGCAAGTATTCAGACTGCCTTCATGACACATCAACATGTCTTACCATCATTTCTTGACGACTTTGTTACCTGCAAATTCTAGTATCGCAACTGCAACCATACTGTATTCCTTCTTCACTGGTGACAACAATTCTCAACCTTATGGGCAACCGCAAATTACAGCTGGCCAACACATTACATAATAAAACTTCTCGTTTTATTTCACAGGGTTTGCCGCAAGGATCGGTTCTTAGCCCGCTTCTCTATACCTTGTATGTTGGTGATATTAAACGAACGTTACACTCTCCACTACAAATCTTACATTACGTCGATGACATTGTTCTTTATCAAGCCATCCCACGTGAGCACAATACACAACAGATCCTGTCCATTGAACAAGAAAGTCAACGGTTTATTCGCTACTTAGAAGATTTAGGTTTCTCTGTCAATAATGGTAAAGATTAGTCAAATTCCAAAGAAACATGCGTCCAACCTCTCTCCGGCTGCATATTGATGATCACAGGCTATGCTCTGTACAATCTATGAAATTTCTAGGCGTCGCAATACAATAAAACATCAGCTTCACAACCCACGTGCACAACATTATTAACAAAGCACAAAATATCAAGACAGTATTCCAAGCCATCGCTGCAAGAAATTGGGACCTGACAACCTAGTCTTACTAAAACTCATACATCCATTATTACTAACGAGAACGGATTATGGGATATTAATGGCCTCTCCTCTTCCTAAATATAGTAGACAGAAGCTCAATTCAGTAATCTAACACATCTATACAAAATAATTTTCAACATTAATGGACACCCTGCTACGCAAACTTCAAAATTCCTATCTTCCATATTTTACATCTGATGACAGACAATATAGCCTAGGAATGCACTTCCTACAACACCTAATTATTAATTCATCCAACGAATTCCTTCCAAAATTACAGCGACTCTTAGAGCTATATCATACAAGATGCATCAACCCTAGGTTACATCCTCCACTGATTTTATTAGAATGTTTTCAAATACTCTCCACGTATAAAAACATGTACCGTACAAAACTCCTGTTGTTTTTTTTTTCAAATTACCTCATGAACCCAAACCTTAAAACCACTGACTTTCCACTGTTCATTGATACAACCACTTTCCAGAAGCAGACCCTCAACATTCAAACTCAATGGCTTGAATACATCGATAGGTTACAATAACGTACTCTCAACAACACTCTACAGATTTTCTTCACAGATAGTTCCCGGAACGACGCTGGGGTAGGAGTAGGCATCTACCACTGGAACACGGACACACATAAAACATGGCGCCTCTATCCCCACACATCTATATACGAGTATACGGCGGAGACAATACCCTTCTTTTTGGCAGTAAAAGAAGTTAAGACTCTTGAAGACCAATTTCTAGTGATTATTTATCGACAGCCTGAGTGTCATTCAAGCAATTCACAAAACGTACAATACCTGTCAGCAGATGTATGAAATACTTGTCAAAGGCGTGCTACGGCGGCTATAGACCACAAACCAGAATATTTCCATCGTGTGAGTCCCAAGTCATACGGGCCTTATTGGTAATGAAAAAGTGGTTACTTTTCCCAAACTCGCAACAGACCGGGGTAACATCACCCCAAGTTTCCTTACGCCCACAGGGGATAGAGTTAAGCATGAACGTCTCGTCGATAGACCACGTGACCTAAACAATGATACATATAAACTGAAACAGATAACGGTAATTCTACGACATGGTGCAGCAATTCCCAAGAAAGCTATCTCCAATTATTTACGAATGCTCTGTCACACTGCTTAGACACCTACCTATCTGTTTAAAATACGACAAGAGGATAATAAGTGTAATTGCGGCCAAGTAGGAACCCTTAACCATAGCCTATTCGGATGTTCACTCAGAACTTACTGCTCTCATCTTCAAACATACTTCTCCTGGACAATATTTTACCACTGTTCTTCCCTCCCATATGCCGAGCACTCTTCCGATTTACCACGAAAACAAAGATGAAGATCTAACATAATCAGTTCACACCTGTGGAGTAACGGTTAGCGCGTCTGGCTGCGAAACCAGGTGGCCCGGGTTCGAATCCCAGTCGGGTCAAGCTACCTTTGAGGTTTTATCCGGGGTTTTCCCTCAATCTAATATGAGCAAATGCTGGGTAACTTTCGGTGCTGGACCTCGGACTCATTTCACCGGCATTATCACCTTCATCTCATTCAGTCGCGAAATAACTTAAGATGTTGATAAAGCGTCGTAAAATAACCTAATAAAATAATAATAAATAAATCTAACATAATCACTCAACGTAAACAACAGTCACAGAAAATCTTCAGCTATTATTGACACTCTTGGATGTAGGAGCACAACCCAGAGGTTGTTGGCAGCAGCGTCTCTAAATAACCACGAAGTGAAGTGAAGTGAAGTGAAGTGAAGTGAAGTGAAGTGAAGTGAAGTGAAGTGAAGTGAAGTGAAGTGAAGTGAAGTAGCAAGACTATGGAGGTCGTTGTTTGTTGCACAGCCACCATTAGCGCTAAACATTTGAATGGAATTTTCTGATGATGCTGGTAGGAACAGCGTATAGGGAATTATAAGTATGGACACTGCGCGTCGGTACCTTTGATATAGTAGTGTTTTATTTCAGTGACCTTCAAACTAGTTGTAGCTGCATTAGCGGGAGGTTCTGCCTTTTTCCCTAGAGTTGGCGCTGATATCGCATCAGCAGTCGACAGCAAAAATACATTTCAGCAGATTTGCCAGTGGATCAGGATTGCTATTCCACCGTTCGCGGGTGCTCATTACATTGAACTCTAGCGTTTGAAAGTGGAATTATACGCTAAGGGAAATTCTCTCAGTGCCCATTCCACATATTGTTTTTTTCACTGGCGGGAAAGCCCGTTGTCTAAGAGATGTATGCCTTATAGAACAAAAAAATAGCTGCCAAATTTGTTGTTTTGAGATGAGAACCTGATGACAATATTATGAGTTATTTCTGACTTTATGTTATTTAATTAAGGAAATAAGCGAAAATTTAATCGAAACAACTAATGTCTTATTTATAGTTGTTCTAATGAAATAATGTTTAATTATAATCTAAACTAAATAACATAAACACACAAAAATAATAAAATTCACATTTAATAATCTTTATAACTTGATCAACAAAACCACAAATTTTGCGCTCAAATGTTCAAATGTTAAGTTTCACAGCAGGCATTAGGAGCGTATCAGTTGTTCTCTGCTTCTCTGTCGTAACATGCACTTCTATTATTTTGTTGTTCTGTGGTGAGCTCTATACGGCTCTATACTATAGGCACCATGGCACCATGGTGCACTCGTAGCTGCTAGCGGGTATGCTCTCTACCTCTTCCTGCTGCACGACGGGGCACACGGGACGGCTCCTCTTACCCTTTGCTCATTTCAGCGAGTGCTGACGACCACTGGCTTAGACCTATAGAGTTCACTGAGTTTGACTGATTGAGCAGCAGTGATGCGATTTTTGACTATTGGTGAGTAAGCTTTGGATTATTTTTATCTTAGTAATCGGTTCGTTGATTTATTTGTTTATTTATTTATTTATTTATTTATTTGTTTATTTATTATTTAATCGTTTTGAGTGATTGCGGAAGATGTTGCTAGGCCTAGTGATCTTAACGGTGACTGGAGTCAAATATAGAAATGCGATATCATGTTGATGTTATCATATTGTAAATATGATCGGACGGCTTCTTTTTTACAATACGATATCGTGAAATTGTCTTGGTGTTATCTTATTGTAAATAAGAGAGAACGGGTTCTTTTCTACAATTCGATATCGTGAAATTGTATTGATGTTATTGTATTTTGAATAAAAGGGGATGAGTTCTTTTTACAATGTGATATCGTGAAATTGTGTTATGTTAACCCAAATCATACTATTCAATAGGCAAATACGGAATGCAGGATAGGTTTGATGAGTGTAATTCTAAATCATTAGATAGACCTACATTCAGTATTAGTGTTTAATTCTGCAATAGATAAAAATAATACTGATAAGCAAACACGTACGTGCGTGGTACAACGTATTGCTTATTAACAAAGAGTTGATTATAGCTGAGTCTTGACGCCATTATTAATTGCATAATACAGTAGCACTTGTAGAGCGCTCTAAATTCAATAAATTCAACACTGTTGATTCATATTCGCTTCTTTATATAAGCCTATCCTTGCTGAAAGTCAAATTTTGTTCATCGTTTCAGAGTGTTGATTCACTGAGCACAAGAAAGGCGACGTTTAGTAAAGCACCATATTGATTCAAGTTTATTTCCCCAGCAAACCATGCATGGACTATGTGAAACGTGAACATCTTCCTTAGGGAACGCCCATCGACTTCTTTTATTGTCGGTTTGTTATGCATATTTCCCTCCCATAATGCATCATTTTAACTCCAAGTAGCTAAAGTTGTATTAGCTGTTCTATTCGGTGACCAGATACCAACGAATACCAACATATAATAATATAATTGGATGGGAGTTTCTCACGCGAACGACGTTACAGTGTGTGTCAGAAGCAATGACATGCGTCCTATTCAATTTACAAACATTGTACAAGTTATATTAACAAGTGTTGACGTTCCCTAGGAATGAGATTTGTAATTGAATAATAATTGTTTAAGATGTTAGTCACTTCAGCAAATAAATAAAATCTTCAATGATGATTAACAGATTATTAAATTTTATTTTATTTTAAAGAATCTTCATGAAGCACATAAACAGTCTCTGTACAAAGCTTCATCTCAGTTGGTCCAAAATTTTATGAATTATTATAATTTTTATAAATTTAAATTGTATTTTGAAAAGTCACTACTCAAAATCATTGTCTGAAATTTACTCCACATACTTTTTAAAGCTCCCGAAATGTAACTTGCTCTTTACTTTCCTCAGAGTATCCTCCAAAAGCTAAGAAAAAGTTATTTTATATAGTCAAATATAGAAATAGGTAAGAATTGTGATGTCTAGCAGAAAAAATATTTCACCCAAAAATCTTGCAGTTTAAGGAAAATCCTGATATGTAGCAAGTTTTGTTAATCACACCTTTAAGGAGACCTACAAGGACAAGGAATAGCATTGTTAGTTAAGCAATATGTAACAAAATATGTACAAATGGACAGAACTGAGTTTTTAAAAGTTTAAAGGCCACCTAGAGCAGACCTGCAGAACTGTAGCTCCTTAGAGCGACTGCTTTACTACCCTTTCTTACCCCACCCACCTTTTCTACCAGTGCGGTTCTAGTTACGCTCGGCTGCATCAACATTCGTTCTCGCGACGGCAGGTATACAATACGCTATCAAGAAATACAAATGAACAAATAATAAAATCCTTATGAACATACCTTTAGAAAGTAAGAGAAAAATGAATGTGGGAAATAAATAAATAAAAGATATGTAAAATAAATTTTAAAATGTGTGTGTGCATATAATGTAAGAAGGTCTACATATGTATATATCGTCCTATTATTAGTAAAGCCGATTACATCCACTTTTTGTGTAAAACAAGTTAAGTACAGTCCCCGACTTGTCTTTCCGTGCTCTGTATTCTATTAAAATGAAGTAAGTCCGAAATGTTACATGCAGGCAACAAACCAATCACTTTACTTGAAGAATTTATTCTGATTTTTCGTGATTAATAAAGTTTTAATTCCTCTTTTTACAGAACTTGTATTACTGGCCTTAACTGGTTTTACTAGTAATAGGACGATAAATAAATTGTACGTTGATAAGTGAGTGATAGCTATACAACTGGATGTGAATGCTGTCATTCAACACTGTAACGCACTCCAACCAAATAAATAAATAAGAAAGTAAGTAAAGAAGTAAAAAGTAAATAAATAAATACATAAATAAATAAATAAGTAAATAAATAAGTAAGTAAGTAAATAAGTAAACAAACAAATAATACGCTTACTGCAGTTTAAAGAGAACTGGAATTTGGAAAAATCTAAACCCGTGAAGGAATACTACTTCCAAAGGAAATTGGAATATGATTATTTTGTTGTTGAAGACGAAAGAATTGCTTGTTTACTGTGTCCCATCCAATTTATTTCTACTCGTCATTTCAATATTAAACCACATTTCAACAAAGTGCATATTAAAAATTACGCAATGCTCAAACTTTCGGGTAAGTTCATTATTACGCCTACGAACTCTACATTGATTATTTATTTATATACTATAAAATTAATGACGTCACTCGTTATGTTCATTTTGAATTGAAATTAATAGTGACTTTCAAGGTTCATTACTTAAATGCTATAAATTTATGTTTCCGTAGGTGATGATAGGAGGAAAGTTTTCGAAAATCTAAAACAGGTTAGGTGCAAAGAAATCTCATAGAAACTACAGACAGGAAATCTAGCATAATTGTAAACCTTGAAACGAGATAACGCATTATAAAAGCAATGAATTTATTAAAATCCTTTTTGAAAATTACATGCCGCCACTGATAGACCTTTGACGGCCAGAGAATGTAAATAACTCTACGTGGAAGTCGATCATCCCCAATAGAAGTGGAGTGAGGCTGACGTCATATTTCCCCTACTTACGAGTTCTGCAGTCCTGACCTAGAGCATGTGCAACCATTCATTTATAAATGTCTATCGAAACAGCTGACGTGAAGAACTACTAATGCACTAATAAGCACGAATGGCCTATTGTGTACACCAGTGATCGTCAGTACTAGCTGAAGTGGATTATGGGTAAGCAGTGCATGGCAACATGCACCCTCGTGTAGGAGGAAACATACTCGCCAGCAGCCACGAATGCACGCTGGTGCTGTAAGAGACTTGCGGGTAAGAGACACTAGCCCGAGAGTGTAGTGTTCTGATTACCGCTGGTGTACACCATAAACTGGAAATGAACTCAGGAGATAGCAGAGGGTGACCAGCTTTGCGATGCTGGTGGAGATTGTGTGGTACAATCAGGCGAAAATTCACACGTAAATATTCTGATAGGCCAATATAATCTAGATGTTAAGTTTATTTGAAACAGATTCTTTCAGAAACAGAAAAGAAGACAGAAGGAATGTTTAAAGTATCTACAAGGGTAGCAACAAAATTATTGTAACTAGAAACATACAGAATCCCAGCACTTCATGAGTTAAATACCAAAATTGCGATAGTAACTGTGCGTGATTCTTTTGTCGGCCGATGTGGAAGATCTCCGCAATTGAAGAGTGGCAAGTTGTGAAACAATATGAACCACGCGAGGAATTTGGAATCGTCTTCGCTGAGATATGAGACGTCAATGTGAGGACTGCATTCAGACAGAAGATGGACTTTTGAACATTTACTGTAAGAGATGTGAACAGTTAAGAGTCATAAACAGATCTCCGTAAGGTGATGTGAACAGTTAAAAATCATAGACAGACCTTTGTAAGGCTATGTCAGCGTTGTCAGACACAGCCTAAACGGAGCGGAGCGCTCCACTGTAGCTCGTTGCGTGCTCCGGTGCTTCCACAGACATAAGCCAGTTCACGCTCCGACTGGACGTCTCTAGCACCACAACCGGTTTCGGAGCTTACAACTCTGACACTACTGGGCTATGTGAACAATTAAAAGTACGGTACCGCTGCGGCACCGCAAGTATGGCATGGAATACTGTAAGTCAAATGGGATACCGCACACACATCTCCGGCGACGTTGCGGCACCGCACGTCCATTTTGCGTGCAGTTTGTGCCGCAGTTCACCACGACGCGACGCTATACCGCAATGGTACCGCACACGCAACTCCGGCCTCTCAGAGCTGTGTTGTCTATTGAACACTACACACGTTCGGCGACTTGCCGTAATCGTTAGAGTGTGAAAAGTTAGACATAGAATTTTTTTATAGATGAAGTGAAAGAGAATCTTGAAATTAGGAATGTCGCTGCTGAAGAATTTATGGAAAAAACTGAGACCTTTGTGTCTAGTAAAATCACTAAAATAAATAAATCAATGAATGGATTAATAAATAAGAATTAAATAATATGCATAAATAAACAATAAATTATAAATAAATAAATAATAACTAATAACTAACTAATTAATACTAGGCCTAACAACACTGCCGAACAAAAAAAATTATCATACTTCCGCGATAATGATAGGATATTCTTAACGAAAAAGTCGCTCTGATTTTGAAAATCGTCATAGAAATCTCCTATGACTTTAGGCTAAAAGATATAAACACGTTTAGAATCCCACATACGCGGTTTCAGATAAAATATTATGTTAGACTGCAATTGCAGTCCCCGTTGTGGCTACGTGGATAGCGTGTTCGCTTCCCAACCAAGCGTTCAGTGGCACAGGTGCCGACTTCTATAAAATATTGGAAAGGGGGCCCAAACTTCGCTTATACTTGGAAAATACAAGTATTGAAGTGAATACTTAGGCCATAAAGTTGAACATTGAATTCAATGCACATACTGACGTTAGAAAGATACATTATATAAAAAAAAATTAAAAAGTAACAGAATATTCATTGAATCCGTATAATTGGGTGAAAAGTTATGCTGTTCTTGATTCTGATTATGAACATGGTTGGGGTTTAAGGATGTTTAGATTTGAAATAAAACTTATTATAATATTTCTTTTCATTCCTGTCCTCTTACTTCCTACCCCACAATTAAATTTAACAAAGAGGAGCCTTCCCATTAACTACTTCATAAATACTTCGCTTGCTAGATGCACGTGCGTCGTCCACTTTAAAACTCTAGTAATACTTAATCTTGTAGCCTCCTGGGTCAAAGTACGGTCCCTAGTCATTACAGAGAATTGGATTCAATTGAAAAATAATACCACTGTTAAGTACTTCACAGTCAGACTATGTTAAATTAACTATTTCTGTCTTTATACTCCTCGCATTTATTAATCACCTCCATTTGTATACGAATAACTACAACTTCACAACCAGACTATGTTAAATTAACTATTTATATCTTTATACTCCTCGCATTTATTAATCACCTCCATTTGTATACGAATAGCTATAACTTCACAACCAGACTATGTTAAATTAACTATTTATATCTTTATACTCACCGCATTTATTAATCGCATGCATTTCTGTATGAATAATAATAATAATAATAACAATAATAATAAAAATGTTTATTAAATTAAAATTAGGGGAGAGTCGGGTAGTATCGGACAGTCCGTTTATTTCATCTACCATCATATGGTAGTACCTGAATGACATGGTTACGTTTCTCTATGCGACATCACAGAAACGTAACCATGTCAATCAGGTACTATCATCATGTGGTAGATGAAAGAAACTCACTGTCCGATATTACCTGATGTCCGATACTACCCGACTCTCCCCTAAGTTTCATACTTTAAGCTTTTGCACTTAAAACAATTCATGTGAATCTTTAAAGTGCATCTGAAACCGGAATCACAGATCGACAGCAAATGTATGAAGATATATACCATTGCAGTAAAGGACCAACAAAATACATTAAATTTATTAAATAGTACGTCTTGATATGTTTGCCTAAATAAAGATACAACATCCCTGGATGATTTTTACAGGAAATACTGCGATGCACATAATCTTTTAAAATATAAGAATAAATTATGGGGCCACCAATATAATAAGCACAGGTTGCACACCTAATTTTATTACTTCTGTAGCAGAAGCATAACCTGGGTCACAAATGAAACTCTTTGACCAACAAATTAATGGTATCATCGACGCAACTCCCATAATTGTCCATGCTCTACTTTTTGTTATTTTTTGTTAGTGGTACGCAAAAAAGCGCTCCAATAAAAAAACAGAACTAACGAAGTAAGGAATGGAAATTGACAATGTAACTCAATTTAACTTTTAGAATTTTTACTGAGACTTTATCATTATATTCTGTTGTAGAACCACAAATCTAAAATATGCAGATAAGCAAATACTAATTTAAGATATTCATTCATTCATTCATTCATAGTGTTCTGCCCAAGTGCAGGTCTTTCACTGCAAACCCAGCATTCTCCAGTTTTTCCTATTTTCTGCCTTCCTCTTAGTCTCCGCATACGATCCATACATCTTAATGCCGTCTATCATCTGATATCTTCTTCTGTCCCGAACTCTTCTCCCATTCACCATACCTTTCAGTACATCCTTCAGAAGGCAGTATCTTCTCAACCAGTGATCCAGCCAATTCATTTTTTCTTCCTGATCAGTTTCAGCATTATAATTGTTAAAAACTACTTGTTTCATTGTGTTATTGCAATACTTTGGAAATTGAGATACTGTAAAGAAGACAATATTTTCAATAATGACACCTTATAGTCTTCCATTTGAAGTTATTTTACACTATAAATCTGGTACGACAATGTACATTTTGCATAGCTTAACTTAAATGATGCTTGTAAATTCAATTAATCTGTTTACTATGTATTGTATATTTTTTTATAGCTTAACTGATGAATTGTATATGCTGTGAATTAAACAGTAGTCTGTACAGCTCAACTGATGAATTGTTTATATTTATAAATTGAATTAATCTACTTGATATGAATTGTACAATTTTGTATAGCTTAAGGAAAGTGTGCTTGTAAATTGAAATAATCTGTTTACTACTTCTATGTATTGTATATTTTTGTACATCTTCGCTGATGAATTGTGTATGTTTTAATTATGCTTGTAATTTGAAGTAATTTGCATGATATGTGTCATTAATTTTTTTGTACATTTCAACTGATTGAATTGTTTATGCTTTTAAATTGAATTAACTTACTTGCTATGTATTACATTAATCTAAATAAACCAACAATGCAGTTTAATGACATGTTTAATTTTGACAGTTTCATTTCTAGTAAATATCTTAATTTAAAAATTTTACATATGAATAATCGCAGTATTTCTAAAAACTTTTCGGAATTTTGTGTTTTTCTTGAATCTTTTTCTACTAAATTTGATTTAATTGTACTGAATGAAGCATGGGTTAGTATAATAATATAGGATTTGAATTACCCAATTATCGTAAGTTTACCAAATTAAATAAACATAATAAATGTGATGCATGGGTTAGTAATGATATAGGATTTGAATTACCCAATTATCGTAAGTTTACCAAATTAAATAAACATAATAAATGTGATGCCATTGTCGTATATGTTAAAGACGACATTGATGTTATAATTTCTGATTTAGATATTCCATATGCAAATCTTTTGCACTTAAGTCTCAATTTTAACAATATTATATTTGAACTAACAACTATTTATAGGTCCCTTAGTTTAAAAACGGAATTTTTACATGATCTTGAATGTTTTTTGCACAATAAGAAAAATTGTATTAACTATTTAATAATTGGTGATATTAATATTCACATATTTGAAGAACAAAATTTTGACGATATTTCTCATGATTATTGGAACATGTTACAGGAATTTAGATTTTATAAGTATTTAAATGCCATAACCAGACCGTTAACCAAGAGCTGTTTCGACCATATATTTTTTAAAATCAACAATAAATTAATTGAATTCACACCTTGTGTTTATCATAGTCAAATTACTGATCATTGTAGTACATGTGCACTTAACTCACATATTAATTACAAAGCATATGAAGAATATAATAATGATTATAATATTATTAAAATTATTAATTATGACAACGTAATATTAGATATAACTAATGAACCTTGGTTTAATATATTAAATAACCCTGATCCAGATGAATGTCTTAATTTATTATATCAAAATTTAAACACACACATTCAAAATAACTCAGAATATTTAGTAAAAAAAGTATCCAGTAAGAATAAAAAGATTAAACCATGGATCACTAGAGGGGTTATTAAGTCCATTAGAACTAGAGATAAAATTGCAGTAAAATTAAAGAAAGAGCCTTTTAATGTTAACCTAAAAAACAAATATAAAATGTATAGAAACATTTTGACAAAATTAATAAAAACGTTGAAGATTGAATACTATTCTAATAAATTAGAAAACTGTAAAGATAACCCAAAAATATTTTTGAAAACTATTAAAAAAGCTTCTAACATTCAAACCAAGGTGTATGATAAAATTAAAGAAATTTATACTCATGATGGATTAGTTATAAAAAAATATTGCTACTGAATTTAATAATTACTTTTCTAATATAGGTGCGGAAATTATACCTTCTATTAATAATAATAATAATAGTAATAATAATAATAATAATAATAATAATATTAATAGTTTGTATAATTAAATTTATTTATCTAATAACTTTATTAAAACAAATTCATCTATGCAGCTTAATCCTGTTACAATAGAAGAATTAATTAAAATTAGTTCAAACTTGAAGAACAATACATCATGTAGTTTTGATATGTTTAATGCAAAGTTAATAAAATTACTAATAATTTATATTGCTAAACGTCTTGTACATATATTTAATTTGTATTTTTTGCATGGCAAATTTCCTGACAAATTAAAAATTGCTGTCATAAAACCAATTTTTAAATATGGTGATAAAATGAGTATGAATAATTATAGATCTATATCTTTGCTTTCTTGTTTTTCTAAATTATTTGAAAACTGCATTAAAAATAGAATAATGGATCATTTAAATAAGCAGAATATATTAAGTGAAAAACAATTTGGATTTAGAAAAAACTGTAGTACAGAGAATGCTATTTTCAATGTTACTTACAAATGACTTTTAAGGAACCCGAAGGTTCATTGCCGCCCTCACATAAGCCCGCCAGCGGTCCCTATCCTGTGCAAGATTAATCCAGTCTCTATCATCATACCCCACCTCCCTCAAATCCATTTTAATATTATCCTCCCATCTACGTCTCGGCCTCCCTAAAGGTCTTTTTCCCTCCGGTCTCCCAACTAACACTCTATATGCATTTCTGGATTCGCCCATACGTGCTACATGCCCTGCCCATCTCAAACGTCTGGATTTAATGTTCCTAATTATGTCAGGTGAAGAATACAATGCGTGCAGTTCTGTGTTGTGTAACTTTCTCCATTCTCCTGTAACTTCATCCCGCTTAGCCCCAAATATTTTCCTTAGCACCTTATTCTCAAACACCCTGAACCTATGTTCCTCTCTCAGAGTGAGAGTCAAAGTTTCACAACCATACAGAAGAACCGGTAATATAACTGTTTTATAAATTCTAACTTTCAGATTTTTGGACAGCAGACTGGATGATAAGAGCTTCTCAACCGAATAATAACACGCATTTCCCATATTTATTCTGCGTTTAATTTCCTCCCGAGTGTCATTTATATTTGTTACTGTTGCTCCAAGATATTTGAATTTTTCCACCTCTTCGAAGGATAAATCTCCAATTTTTATATTTCCATTTCGTACAATATTCTGGTCACGAGACATAATCATATACTTTGTCTTTTCGGGATTTACTTCCAAACCGATCGCTCTACTTGCTTCAAGTAAAATTTCCGTGTTTTCCCTAATCGTTTGTGTATTTTCTCCTAACATATTCACGTCATCCGCATAGACAAGAAGCTGATGTAACCCGTTCAATTCCAAACCCTGCCTGTTATCCTGAACTTTCCTAATGGCATATTCTAGAGCGAAGTTAAAAAGTAAAGGTGATAGTGCATCTCCCTGCTTTAGCCCGCAGTGAATTGGAAAAGCATCAGATAGAAACTGACCTATACGGACTCTGCTGTATGTTTCACTGAGACACATTTTAATTAATCGAACTAGTTTCTTGGGAATACCAAATTCAATAAGAATATCATATAATACTTCCCTCTTAACCGAGTCATAAGCCTTTTTGAAATCTATGAATAACTGATGTACTGTACCCTTATACTCCCATTTTTTCTCCATTATCTGCCGAATACAAAAAATCTTATCAATAGTCGATCTATTACGCCGAAAACCGCACTGATGATCCCCAATAATTTCATCTACGTACGGAGTTAATCTTCTCAAAAGAATATTGGACAAAATTTTGTACGACGACAACAAAAGTGATATTCCTCGAAAGTTACCACAGTTGGTTTTGTCCCCCTTTTTAAAATAGGTACAATTATGGACTCCTTCCATTGTTCTGGTACAATTTCCTTTTCCCAAATTGCAAGTACAAGTTTATAAATTTCGCTATATAATGCACTCCCACCCTCTTGTATTAATTCTGCTGGAATTTGATCGATACCTGGAGACTTGTACTTTTTCAGATTTTCTATCGCAATTTCGACTTCTGAAAGCGTGGGTTCGGGTATAAATGGCTCAGCAGTTTGTATTTCAATTTCGTCCCGATCATTTCTATTTGGCCTATGTACATTTAGTAGTTGCGCAAAATAGTTTTTCCATGTGTTTAGGATTGATGGAGAGTCTGCAAGCAAGTCACCATTCTCATCCTTGATCACGTTTACCCTTGGCTGATATCCGTTCTTAAATTCCTTTATACCCTTATATAAATCTCGAATGTTTTTATTCTTATTATTTGTTTCTACCTCATTCAGTTTTTCCTTCAAGTAACCTCTCTTTTTATTCCTAAGTGTACGACTTGCTTCCCGTCTTTCATTGAAATAATTATCTCTCTTCTCCTCAACTGGATCCTGTAAGAATTTCAATTTTGCCTGTTTCCTTCTTTCTACTACCATGCAACAATCTTCATCAAACCACGGTTTCTTTTTCTTAGTTTCATAATAACCTAAGCTCTGCTCAGCTGCAATTACTCAAAAAATTATTAAGGTACTTGATCAAGGTTAAGAGTGTTATGGTATATTTTTGGATATAAGAAAAGCTTCTGATACTGTAAGTCATCATTTATTATTAGAGAAATAAAATTGTATTGGAATTAAAAATAATGCTTTTAATTTATTAAAATCTTATTTAAATGATAGAATTCACGCTACTAAAATTGATAATATATTAAGTGAATTTATTAAAATTAAAATAGGTGTTCCGCAAGGAACAGTCCTTAGAACGATATTATTTTTAATATATATTAATGACCTTTTAATGATAGACCTTAAAGAATATGAAGGTGATTTATATTCGTATGCTGATGATACTGTTTTACTTTTTAGTGGAAAAACTTGGACTGAGGGTTATTATAATGCAAATTGCGGCTTAAAATTAATAAAAAAGGTGGTTCGATTTAAATTCACTTGTAATAAATAAAGATAAAACAATAGCTATCCCATTTTCTTTAAATAATAAAGATAATAAACTAATTTCATATATACTACAAATTAAAATACATAATTCTGATTGTTCCGATATAAATTGTAATTGTTCAGTTATTAATGAAGTTAATGAGGTTAAATACTTAGGTATAGTTATTGATAATCATTTAAAATGGAATAATCACATTCATTATATTTGTAATAAATTACGTAAAACATTGTGTTACTTTGTTGTTTTAAGAAATATTTTGTCAATTCACTGTTTACATATAATTTATTTAGCATTATTTCAATCTATATTTATGTATGGTATCATAGGTTGGGGTGGAACTTATAAATCCAACCTTTATCCGTTAATTTTACTACAGGAAAAAGTATTAAAAATTTGTTTAAAAAAGGAGAAAGATTACCCAACTGAATTGTTGTTTAAACACTTCAAAGTTTTCAACATTAAACAAATGTATGATTTTATTTTATTAAAATATTTTCATAGAAATTTTAATAACTTTGAAAGATATATACATAAATATAGAACTAAAAATATGAATTCTCTGCGTTTGTGTGAACCAAAATGTAAAACCAATGCAGCTTTTTATCATAGGATTAGTCAAGATCCCAGATTATTAAACAAATTTTATTCCAATGTTATTTTAACCACGAATCCTCTCAAAATTAATAAAAAAATATAAAAATTTGTATTGGATTTATAGTTTGGGTTTAAACATATAAAACACTATTTAAACTGTATTCGCTCTCAATTTTAATTTTATTTTTGTCTGTATTGGAATCCCCTCCTGAGCACGAGTCTTACTCATTCAGGAGTGGGCTAGTTTATCTTTCATTGTATTTATTAACTTGTATTCATTTCAAACTTACTAGCAATAAAATAAATAAATGAAAAATAATTAGTATTATATTTTATGGCTCAACTCATGAATAATTGCTTAGGTTTGTAAATGTAAATAATCTGATTGTTATGTAGGTACCGTATATTTTTTGTAGAGCCACCAAAGTACGAGTAGTTCAGTCGGCAGACTCGCTGACCTGCTGATCCGGAGCTGCGCTCTGGCTTGGGTGGAACCTGCGTTTGGTCTGATTGCCTGGTTGGTTTTGCCGAGATTTTCCCCAGCTGTGAGGCGGATGCGAGCCCTCGACCTCACCTCACTTCATCTCGCCAAAAAATTGTAATCTTGTAAAATTTTTATTTTTTATTTTTTTCCATGTCTTGAAGCTTCAATGCTAATGTAAGATCTATGGAATATAATAAATTAAATGAAATGAAACAAGTTTTTATTAGTAGGTTATTTTACGACGCTTTATCAACAGCTTAGGTTATTTAGCGTCTGAATGAGATGAAAGTGATAATGCCGGTGAAATGAGTCCGGGGTCCAGCACTGAAAGTTACCCAGCATTTGCTCATATTGGGTTGAGGGAAAACACCGGAAAAACCTCAACCAGGTAACTTGTCCCGACCGGGAATGGAACTCGGGCTACCGAAACAAGTTCATTCATAAATTTGTATTAGTTAGTATGAAATCACATTTTTTTGTTATATAACTAGATTTTCCATGAACCCGAAACTTCTCCTTTCAGTTCTTTTAATCAATGATTATAGCCTAAATGCTAGAAAATGTTATCAGTTTTAGAGTGAATTTGCTGACAATATTTACAATAAATAACTTCTGCCGTTTTATTATGCAATAGCCATGGGAATTTTGATTTCCACTTTTCTTGAAAATTTCGTTTGTGTATTTTCTTAAGCACTCGTCGTCGTTTATAATTTCACTGGTAGTCTTATTGGATTCTACAGTTGGTTCTACTGGCACTGTTACTTTCACACTTCCTACTATTTCCATTGCTAGAGGTTACTTTAATCTCGAATGACAAAGTCTCGATTTTCTAATAACACACTGACTCATTTCGTATATTCTTTGCTGCACTACTGTTAATATATTGTCGCAACTGTGCAGACTGACTGTTGAGTAAAAGCAAATACCTTACTATAATAATACTGGACAGCTAGCAGTTCTGCGCGCGAACGACGCTGGTGCTGTTCGTAGGCTGCCGGTGTGGAAATACTCGCGAAACAAGCTGTAATCAACTTGCTGTTGCTGGGCTAGTTAATAGCTTTATTAATTAGTGCTGTGTTAAAATGTCAGGATGTATATGTGCTGTTTATAATTGCTACAATTACAGCATTACAAACTGCTCCAAATCGTACTTTCAGTTTCCGAGGGATCATAAAACGTGAGTCAACATTCCTTGGTAGACTTAATCCCTTCGTTTTTATGTTGATAGAAAAATAAAAATTTGCTTTTTTATTTAGGCCTAATGAATGATTAGAAGTTAAAATATATTTGAAATTTTAAGGTTTTATCAAATTAAATTTTATTGTTGTCCACATTCCTTTACTAATTATTACGAGCATCAGATTACTACCAATTTTATCTTTGCAGTTGTCAGCAATGCGCATATAAAGGTAAATTCATTCTTAATGTCAGAATCGATTTTGTGACACTAAACCAAAGATAAAAATATGTAACAATTTTACGGAAAGTATAATGAAGTATGCAATATTTCTCATAATATGCTGCTTTGATATAAGATAATAATGTTACATTAAATACTATTCTACATTTCTTAAGTGTTTCATATATTATTCCACATTAGCAACTCAAGTTTTAAACAATAGTCCGAAACCCGCTATGTTAATATTTGTATTTGTGGACGTAATTCCACGCCGCTCCGCTAGATGTCAAGTCCGCGATATTTCGCACTCACGTCAATGCTGCTAGCATACGGTTGTCCGGTATTATTATAGTAAGGTATTTGGTAAAAGAGAACTGAATCAATATTACCACTGATAAGAATTAAAATGTGCCATACCTTGCAGAGAACTGTACTAGATTGTACCAAACTGTACTTTATTTGTTTGCTTGTTGTTTAGTCAATTGTCCGAAGACAGGTCTGAACCTTACAAGTGGTACCAGCAAGGCACCACTTATGAGCCAACTAGGCCACGAGATAATGCAGAAGGGTGGCCAGTTTCTTTCCCCCTCTATTGCATACATCGTCGATTAGTTACATATTACACTAATCAGCTTCAGATGCATAAAAAATTGTACTTTCTCTGACACATACCGTCAAGTGAGATGTACTGCCTGATAATAGATGTACATATCAGCCAGAATCTCAGTCAGACGCAATTTCTTTACTTAATGCACTAAATCTACCAATCTCTTGCGCCAGCCCAAAAAATTATAAATTCGAGAAAAGGCATTAATGCATAATAGAAGACTAACATTAAATTTGTTGTTGTCCCTTTTATATAGGCCTATGTATTAACAGCAATTCGAGTAGCCTACAGTAAATCTCGTTAAATCGGACTAAATGAAAGATAAGTTGTCCGGATTAACTGAAATGTCCTTAAAACAAAACAGTAAAAAGTGGATTAAAATTCAGTTTTTCCACGATAGTGTGTTTTTGGTCGTTACAGGAAACGGTCGCCACGATTGAAAGTTGATTTGATTGAATTTGAGTTGCCAACCTACATAAGTATGTTGAAATATTACAAACAACTACTCTAGTGTTAGTAATGAAAACCACTGTTTTCTATGTATGCTACAATGCTTGTAAAATTCAGACTCAAAACCAATGTTAATTACTATAGTCGCGACGCTGTTATTCCCGGCGTGACTCCTCCTCTTTGCTTACGCCTTAGGAAGTGAAGGCTCTATAAAGTCTAGGTAGGTAGTATCGTTCGCCATTTTTGTTCTTGCGTTGCCGAGCTACCATACGAGGAATCTATTTGCCACACCGTTAAACATTATCATGTCGTAGCTCCTATGATAATAAATCCAACGCACTGTAATTCAGCAAATAACTGAGCGGCAAATAACGTCTTCGTTTGCTTTCTGCGAACGCCAAAGAAGGAAGAAAAATGGCGGGCGATTATATTAAGTATTTATCGAGCCTTAAGAAATGAATAACGTCTTCATAAGCGAATCACAAGACGCACACGTTCAAATATAGCCGACCTGCAACGCGATTGGATGCCGGAAATTAGAGCGACGGGACTATATACATTATACGAAACAAATCACTGCAATTAAAATGTACTGAACTTTATTTCAACAATTCAAGCTTCACTTAACAAAAAGAAATAAAAGTTATTCCAATTGAAGACGAAATATTACAAGTACCTGAATCATTTTTACTCCTCCACATTGAACTTGATGGTGAAGTTTGTACGTTGGCCAGACTGCTTATGAAGTTCATACAAAATCTCGGAAATTGAAAAACCGCTCTGCTCGTTTTTCAAACTTTCCTCGATTTTGTAAAAAATACTTCGCAACCTTGTATCGTAATATATACTATTACAGTAACAAACCACGTACATTATACATTTAAAGGGCATACACCTAATATACATACAAATCTCATTATTATAATTATGATGATGTGCCCGACGAACCTGGGTCTACATCACTCGAAACTCTTGCTGCAGAAATCTGTTTAAAATACGGAGCTATGTGACCAATTCGATTGTTGACTTCCAGCCACTTTTAAAACATCGCATCCCACATTCTTAGGCAAGCTATTTAGTTGGCTGTCCGGATTATCGGGTTCGGATTAACGAGAGCACCCCATGGTGACTTCGTTTAATTATATCATAGCGTCAACAATATAAACCTATTTTCTGGATAACAGTAAAGAGTATCATTGAAGGAATGGGAAAATTTAATTTTGAAAGCAATTTATATTACCTATTATTGGATTTAATTTCAAGCTGACTAAATACCATTGTTAATGGTTGACAATAATCTACCAATAAATTAACATTGGCAGTTATTTTGTAAAACTCTTACCTTAGTTTTAATATTATGAAATTAAAAGGTACATATTGTAACAAATTATGTCAAATTGTACCAAAAAATCAACTTACTGTACATACCAGTGTACAGACCCTTTAAAACTGTACAAAATCCGTACAATTGTAACAAAAGTGGCAACACTGAACTGGACTGATTAGTGTAACAGCAGAACACGTGTATTGAAGTCAAGGTCCGGTCCACACGAGCGGAATGTCTGCGGAACGGCAGCGGCGCGGCAACCGCACCATCTGAGACCACACGAGCGGATAAAAGACGGACGGAAGGATTTGAGATTGTCAGTCGCCATGGATGCTCGTCACCGTGCAGTACTAGTTTACTTCGGACTTTAAATATTGAAACGAAGAAAGAAAAATAGAAGACATTGGGTTCATCCAATAGTGAGCAGTCGTTTATTGGAAGGAACGTTTTATGTGCTGTTTAACAAGTTGCGAGAGGACGAATCAAATTTTTTTAATTACTTCAGAATGTCATTTCCCAGTTTTGATGAACTGTACCATACACTGAAAAATGCATTGTATAAAGAAGATACGAACATGAGACTGGCTATACCTCCAATGGAAATGCTTTCTATAACTCTGAGGTAAGTGAATGTCAATAGTATTATGACTTTAATTGTTTAAATTAAACTTTAATAAGTAATATTTTAGTTCGTATTCACTTTGTAGAAAATACATTACGGTGCTTATGTTGCTGAATTTGAAGGTGAAAGGATAGGGATATGAAAGAATTAATAACAAAAATATATTGGAATTAAATATATTTGTTGTTAAAAGTAATATGTAATAAGGAACATTTATTGTTAGTTATTATTTTCGGAACCTGAAATGCTATCGCATTTTGTTAAAAAGTACATACATGGAGACATTAATAAAGTAAAAAGACAAATATAGTAGTAACAAAGCTTAATAGTATCCTATTCATTTTAATACAACTGGGTATCATCTGAGAATGTGGACAGCTCTGTGTCTGTTGTCGAATCAAAGGAATTTTGTGAAATCAAAGTCGAGTGTTCAGTAGGTGTTGTAATATTTTGACGTTGGTGGCTTTGAAGTTGCGTCTTCTCAAATTGAGCAGGTTGAGCTTGGTAGTACAAATTTCCAGGTGGTGTTTGTAAAGTTGTAAAATGTTGTGGAGGACCTGCTGGCACATGAAAAGACTGCGTAGGTGCATGGCACTGTGCATAAAAGGCTTGAACAGATTGTGATTTTGAGCGTCTAATACTCTGTAGTATACGTAGAACCTCCGCGCGGAACTCTAGCTTTTGATCGGTATCAAAAGTCCGCAAAGTAGGCAGCAAGGAATCGAAAAATGATTTATCCTCGTCTTGAACTGGAGTAGGCTTCGGAGGGCAGTCCAAAAATGTTAACAATTTCGTTTCCAGTGCAGATGTCTTACTTTTTTGTTTCTCCACCTTTTTGGAATGTATTACATCTCGCTCAGATGTTACTGTTATTGGATCGTCCGAGTTGTCTTCTGTTACGGATACTTCAGATTCTTCTAAGTTCTGGCTTTCACTTTCCTCCAAACTAGACGCTGATGCTACTCGCATTTCTAAAACAGGGGACAAGAAACCCAATTGGTCAGCGTAGACGTATTTAAATTTGTTGACTGCTCCCGAACCAGATTTCTTCACTTTCTTCATGTACTTTCGATAATAATCCCTAATGTTACGCCACTTTTGTTGAACTCTCTGTCCCAAAACAAAAAGAAATGCATGCCATGGATAGCGACATATACATTAGAAATGTTAAAAGTAATAAAATGTCAGTTGTAAAGTAGTGCAATCTTTTGATTTCAGGTACTTGGCCACTGGTTGTTACTTAGTTGAGCTTCACTACACCTACAGAATTGGAAAATCTACGGCCAGTGAGATAGTCAGAACAGTGTGCAGTGCAATATGGACGTGCCTGCGAGGACAATGTCTGCCTCAACCAACAGAAGAGATGTGGAAAGATATTGCAAACGGGTTTCAAAACCGTGCAAATTTTCCGAATTGCTTAGGGGCTATTGACGGGAAACATGTAGGGGTGGTGAAGCCAAAGATGAGTGGATCGTTGTACTATAACTAAAAATAATTTTTTTCAATCGTTCTTCTAGGAGTCGCTGACTCAGATTATAAGTTTGTTTTTGTTGACATTGGCTCATTTGGAAAAGATTCTGACAGTACAATTTTTCAAAAGTCTGCACTGTGGGTGAGGCTGATTGACAACACACTGGATATTCCACATCCTGCACCTTTACCAAACACCGATGGAATCGTTACTCCCTACATGTTTGTCGGTGACGAGGCATTTGGATTGTCAGAATACGTACAACGCCCTTATGGAGGAAAAATGTTGTCTCACAAGAAAAAGATATTCAATTACCGTTTGTCACGGGTTCGTAGGTACGTCGAATGTACCTTTGGAATAATGTCTAACAAATGGCGGGTGTTCCATCGAGCTATGAATGTGAATGTGGATTTTGCTGTTGGTATCACTAAGGCGTGTTGTGTTCTACACAATTTTGTACGAGTCAGAGATGGTCATCGAATTGAAGATACTCTTACAGTGGAAGGTTTTGAGTCCTTCATGAACTTGGATGATAGAAGAAGAACTGTGTCAGAGTTGCGAAACAGGGATATTCTTGCTGATTATTTTGTAAGTGATTCAGGTAAAGTGCCATGGCAAGAAAGTAGAATCTGACTTGTCATCACCTTTTTCTTCGCTTGTGTATTTGTGTTTATTTCATTGTAGTATTTGTACATTTGTTTAATTGTTGTATGTTTACATGCACCTAAATTTAATAAATACAACCAAACAGGCATTGTTGTTTTTCTTCTGTATGATTATGTTATTAATACTTTGAGAATTTCGTCAAAATAATGTGTATTTTATTGCATAGATAGGGGTGTAAATTTTGGTATTAACAATATTATACGCGAAATGTGTTAAAAACATATTTTGTGCATGAAAAATGTAGATCCCTTTATGAAATTCCAAAATTAATTGAAATTTCGCGAATTTTCGTGAAATGTATCTAAATTCACAAAATTATTTCATAATCAATATATTTTCAACAAAAAACAGGTTTCATGAAGAATTCGCAAGAAAAATGATTCTTTCTTTCAAATAAAAAGCGAAAATTTTCTTTCTTATACAATATACATGAACATTTCTACAAATTCGATCGTTCAGCATTACATACATGTCTGGCAATAATGTACGCATAGTTTCAGAGCAAGCAAACAACGGTATTTCTTTTTCCCGTAACAACTGCCTTCACCACACTCACAGTTGAATGAAATTGAATTATAAATTTCATTAACTATAAAAACAATTTTCTATCGGTTTCAAAGGAAGTGTTTCAATAATATTTTTAAATGTTATTTTATCATTTTTTAAGTTTTTTTTAAGGTACGAAATATGCAAAAAATTACTTATTCTTTTACTAAATAATCATCCAAATAAAACCATTTTAGTCACCGAAATCAGGAGAAAATATTCACCATAAAATCACACTCCTATGTTAAGCCGTATGCGAGTCATATTTGACAAGGAATACTTACCAACAGATTTCCTTTCTGCGTCGGAATGTTCCATGAAATTGGGAAACAATGCACAACAAATTTCATACCATGCTGAATCTTTTTTGTTCCTGTCTCTGTACTCTTCACTTCGAAGGTCCCAAATACATGGTCTTTTCTCAATCTGCATCAGAAACACCTCAACGTCAACTTTCTCTATATCCATATCACCCATTGAATTGAATCAAAAAACACAATGCACCACTATAGGGCCTACGTTATAAAATTACAACAGCCAATACTACAATACACGTGTGATGTCTGCCGCTCAACTGCCGCGTCCGCTCGTGTGAATGATGCAATATGATGCAATAGTCCATTGCAAACTTGCGGCCACCGCGCGGCGTCCGTTCCGCTATGGGCGATGCGGCTGGCATGCGAAAACGTTCCGCTGCCGCAGACTGTCCGTCCTGTGTGAACTGCTACATTTAAATGTGTGTGCCATAGAAAATGGTGCGGCCGCCGCGCGGCTGCCGTTCCGCAGACATTCCGCTCGTGTGGACCGGGATGTAGAAGGTATTACCGCCGCGCTCTCATGGTTAACATGTCGGCATCATATAATAATGTGCGGTGTGCTTTGCCGACCGATTGTTGCTCTGTAGGTTTCACTCTAAGCGTCACGTTGTCACGTCTACTTCCTCGATAAGATTAAGCACTAGTTTGTTATATTGTTAAATGGCTATTATTATTATTATTATTATTACTATTATTATTATTATTATTATTATTATTATTATTATTATTATTATTATTATTATTATTTCATATACGAGAACGTTGACATCCTTAACTCTTAATAATAATTTTTAATCACATACCTTGATGTTCATCCTCAGCACAAGACATTGCAACCTCGGTTTTAGTCCACGTGGATTAGACAAGTAGGTGTCATTTAATAATGGAAGCAGCTTATTGGTTATAATATTGAAATTGAGGCGAGTGATTGGAGCGGCGACATAAGAAATTGAAAACAATAATGCAATTAAATTTCAAAGATCTGCCGAATGTCATGCACGAGGCCGCTCAAAGACCTGCCGAATGTTAACCATGAGAGCGCGGCGATAATATTATGTTCTATATCAGGAGTTCTCAACTTTTTGAAGATTGTGAGCACAACCCACATGTAATACTAGTGAACGAGCACCATGAAATCGAATAGGTTCAATAGGCCTATATGAATACATAAATAAAATAAAATAAATAAATAAACAATTTTAAAACACTTACTCGTACCAGGATGCCTTTTAACTCAAACATTACTCAGAATTAGTGAAGTCCAAGGAGAAGTCTCTTGAAGCTAAACGTAAACAGACCTGCACATGTGAATTACTTAATCGTGATTGTGCTTTGTTCTTGAGGTATTTCATAAATGAGAAAGCTTTTTTTTTCACTTAAATACGTTATTACGAATATGACCAAGCATTTTAAAGAAATAGTCCGCAGTATTTGGAGTCTTTTTGTACCTTCTGCTCCAAGACTATAAATTTCTCCTTTTAAAACAAACATTTCATCGCTAAGGAGGACTGGAGATCTATGAACTGAAGTTCCTCACAAGCAGCCATATTATTCTATTTAATAATTCTTATATTTTTTATTAAGTCTACATTGGATTTAAAAGGGTTATACGTCATGAAATGCGAGAAAACCTATCAGGTCTCTAACATATAATGGACAGATAGGAACACTATTTGTTCCGGCACGTACAACAAAGTTTGAAATGGAAACAGAACCTCAGCACATTTTAACTCGCATGACAAGAGCACCAAATATCATTAAAAGAGCATCATGGTGCTCGCGAGCACCAGGTTGAGAAGGCCTGATCTATGTGATTCACTCATAATATGACTAATATATTGAGTGGTAAGCTCGCAGGAATGGGACTGTGGCATATTGTCAATAGCTCAGATTCAGGTTAGTGTGTTAGGGAAATAAGATAACATTAATGTATTAATGTGATGTGTCACCATAATATGGACGCAGACGAGTGCTAGATGATTAAGAACTCTTGTTGCTAATATCAACCTACACGACCGTCAGCGCTTTCAGCATTTTCTAATCTGAACTTGGCACGTTAGCGATACTGCACAGAGCACATCCACAAGTAAAACCTACTTACATTTACCAGCTGCGAGATAGCTATATACTAATTACATAGTATTATTTTATTATAGCCTACATGGAATACTGCACAGTTCTGTCCCATGTGTGAGATTTTTGGGGGAGGAGCACTAGTCCCTTCGGCCCCATAGAGTCGACGACTATGGTCCATGGTTCTATTTCTTCCATGGAACTGTATTTTATTGTCCCTTATCCTGTGCCATGCTGACAACACGATCAGGCACAGCCTATTCGCAATGTGTGTCTGTCATGTGTCGATCTATACCCTTCCCTACACCATTGGATTGTTAAGTCTGTAGGAAATGAAGAGGTTGAACGGATAATAAAGAAGACTGGCTGTTATTTAGCCAGAGAAAGAACTACGTCATTTCGTTCACTTTAGCAAGAACCTGTAGCCGCTCTGAGAAAACCTAATCTATACTTCGTTCCATAATGTCTGACAGGCGACGTAAATATTGACGGCACTGAAAGAGAAAACGATAATTACTATTGAACCAATGGCAGAGGTCTCATTCCACTCTTGCCTTGAAGATGGGTGGTCTGAAGCGTTCTACCCCCTCCCAACTTCAAGATAAGCGTAGAATGAGATCTCTGTCATTGGTTGAATAGCAATTATACTTCTCTCCTCCTGTGCCGGCAATATCTACTGTATGTCATCTGTCAGACATTATGGAACGAAATCGGCCTATAGATTAAATTACCTTAGGGATAACAGCGTACGTAATCTTATTTCAGAGTTTTTGTCGATAGGGGGGTCTGCGACCTCGACGTTGAATTAAGATTTAATTTGGGTGTAAAAGTTCAAATTGTTTAGGTCTGTCCGACCTTTAAAATCCTACACAGCGCAGGTGGCCGCAGATTTCACAGCGATGAGGGACTTCGATTGCCAAGGCGTCTCTTTGCTCTGTCATTCAACTTCTAAAATGTGTAAAATTGTGCTATATCGCTCAGTGAACTTTGGAATCTAAACAATACTGTATATTTATAGATAGAGATTGTAGGCCTATGTTCATAAACAGTAAGAGGTGCATCATTTGTCCAACGACTATCGAATTTCCATGCCGAAGAAATGAGTTCAAATTCGAGTGAGTCTAGAGTTACGGTAAACAAAGATGATGTTGAGACATATTTGCTTGCTGGACTCTCAATAGCTTTGCTACAATCCGTCCCCCAAATTCTGTATCATATTATCATCAATATTTGAATATATGACTTGGCAACTTAAATGAGTAAATCGTCAAAACAGGCAAGTAATAATTAGTATTTATGTAAGCACAACAGGCCCTGGAGTTTATCAGGTACACTTACTCGTTTTGGAATGGAATCTGACTGTCATGATTGTAGCAGAATAGCCCCCTGTTAGCATCAAATTCTCGATTTTATGAATCTCGTCGCCGTTAAATAAGTTTCAGCATTTTAGCACCAGATGCCTTCTTTGTAACATATTTTGAAATACCAGCATTATTTCAATTAAACGCATTCCAAACAAAAATTTGAAAGTTGTGAGTATTAGATTGTTAATTTCCTGCATGGAAAGAACTATTTTCTTTTTCGGAGCGTTACGAAGTAATACAGTATACAGAGTGCGGCATTTAAAACAGGGCACTTCAATAGTACGGCCATTTGTAGTGATAGAATACAAATCTTCAGGCAAAAGTTGTTTGGCGTGAAGGAGGACATTTTGTGGTATAGATATGTGTTTGATAGGTGCAGCTGTAGAGAAGATATGGAAGTCAACTTCATTATTTTAAATAGATTGATATGATTTATTATTTACCCTTTAATAGTGCGTTTGAAGACGTATACAATAACTGTATTTTGATGGCCATTGAAGATAGTTAAAAGTCAAAGATTAAAAAAAAAATAGTTCATTTAAATGAACTGATGAACTACTGGATTGCCCCATTACAGAATTTGGAGCGTACAAATCGAATGTGAACAAACATTCAACTCCTGTATATATATGTGTGTATGAAGATGCAAAATGCTCTGTGCGTTCACCAGACTTAACACCAAAGGACTTTTGTTTGTGGGGAGAATACAAGCAGTGTACTAAGAAATACCGGCGAGCCCCGAAGATATGAAAGCCCGTACAACACGAGCATGCTGGGCGTTAAGCTCTGATGAAATTCAACGTGCAATGTTTTCCTCTCAGAATCGCTTTGCATCATGTATCAATGCTCAAGGTCACCACTTTGAAGATATGATGTAAGTCACAGAAATGATTGACTTTTTCTTTAACAAACATATTGTTCATAATGAACCTTCAACTATCTTCAATGGCCATCAAAATATAGTTTTTGTATGCGTCTTCAAACGGACAATTAAATGGTAAATATTAAATCATACCAATCCATTTAAAATAATGAAGTTGGTTTCCGTATTTCCCCTACACCTGCACCTATCAAATAAATATCTACACCACAATATGTCTCCCTTCACGCCAAATAATTTTTGTCTAAAGATTGTCTTCTATCACTACAAATGCCCGTGCTATTCAGGTGACCTGTTTTAAATGCCTCACCTGGTAAACATTGCAAGAAGGGTTAATGACAAAATGTGAAATCTGTAACAGGTATGACCAATCGAAAGTTCATGTTTTGAGCCGCGAGAATCACAGATCATACAATAAGGATTCGATGTCGGCCATCCTGTAGTGGAGAAGATTATTGCTGATTTCGGCTACAGAAGGTTATTTTATGCAAGTTGAATGCATTAAAGTTCAAGCTAGTTACACAGGTAGCTAGACTAACATTTGCGAAGAATTTCTGCGACTTTGTAGGAACAGAAACTATATTTTTGTCACATAATTATAACATAGGCAAAGAATCCTGCGTCAAGTACAATAAAAAATAAATAAAACAGCTCTCTGTAAATTGGCTATCTTAGGATTCATACAACAAAAACACGATCATTAGTCACATTTCCGACATTACTTAGGTTTTCGTTAGGTGAGCAACAACATAAACTGACCCTATTATATGAATACTGCTAAGTGATTGAGAACTTTGCTTCTTTAGGTTTTCATTAGGAGATGAACAACATAAAATAAACCTGTTACCTTAATACTGCAAAGTTATTGAGAACTTTACTTCTTTAGGTTTTCATTAGGAGATGAACTACATAAACTGAGCCCATTATATGGATACTGATAAGTGATAGACAATTTCACTTCTTTAGGTTTTCATTAGGACAGAAACAACGTAAGCTGAGCCTGTTATATGGATACTGCTAAGTGATTGAGAACTTGGCTTTTTTAGGTTTACATTAGGAGAGGAACAGCTTAGCCCTTCCCTTCTCCTCCCATCCCCTCCCCTCACCTCTCCACTCGTCCCGATTGTAACAGTCAAGTGTGAGCACAGTTTTCTCGAATATTCTGCATATACTCGTTCATTTCTTCCATCCATGACTTTTCTCTTCTTTCCACAACCTGTTTTACCTGATATTTCCATTTCGTCTTACGTCTTCTGAAATGTCTCCATCCTCTATTTTTAAAGTCAATAACTTCATCAGTAATCTTTCATCTTTAAACTCTGCCTGTTATATGGATACTGAAAAGTGATTGAGAATTTCTCTTCTTCAGATTTTCATTAGGACATAAACAACATAAGCTGAGTCTGTTATATGGATACTGAAAAGTGACTGAGAATTTCTCTTCTTCAGATTTTCATTAGGACATAAACAACATAAGCTGAGTCTGTTATATGGATACTGCAAAATGATTGGGAACTTGGCTTCACAAATTTACAAGTGTCAAACCTAACAGAATCAAGCGAACGTAGCCTTTGCAAGGTTTACGTGGAATAATTTTTATCCTCTACATACAGTCCAGATCTCGTTCCCTCATCTTTCAACTCCCCGGACCTCTCAGAGACAGTTTCATCCGAATATAGCAGTGTATGCATGGGTGGTTCCTGAATTCTTCTATTCTTCCTTAATGTCGAAGTTGAAACTGGTCCCTAGATTGTTCAGATGCATGTAGCGCAATGGCGTTTATGTTCAAAATCATTTGTGTAAAATATTTACAAAATTCGTATTTTTCCGTGCTATAAGTATTATATTCATCCAATAGAGTTTATTAGAGTGAAAAAGGAGTTCACAGTTCAGGTAACTATAGCTTAAGTAAGATAGTTTATTTGATATAGTGTCTTGCACACAGAACAGTTAAACAGCATTTAATCGAGATAGTATATTTGACATAGTGTCTCGCACATAGAAAATTGTATTGCTAACAAAATATTAACTAGTATTTAATTAGGATAGTTTATTTGACATCGCGTCTCGCTCATAGAAAATTGCATTGCTATCAAACAGTTAATCAATATTTAATTGAGATAGTTTATTTGATATAATGACTAGCACATAGAAAATTGTATTGCTATCCAGTCTTTCAAAAAATCTAAAAGTTAGAATTTATAAAACACTTATATTACCGGTTGTTCTGTATGGTTGTGAAACTTGGACTCTCACTTTGAGAGAAGAACAGAGGTTAAGGGTGTTTGAGAATAAGGTGTTTAGGACAACATTTGGAGCTAAGAGGGATGGGATTACAGGAGAATGGAGAAAGTTACACAACGCAGAACTACACTCATTGTATTCTTCACCTGACATAATTAGGAACATTAAATCCAGACGATTGAGATGGGCAGGGTATGTAGCGAATCCACAAATACATATAGATTGTTAGTTGAGAGGCCGGAGGGAAAAAGACTTTTGGGAGGCCAAGACGTAGATGGGAGGATAATATTAAAATGGATTTGAGGTAGGTGAGACATGATTGTAGAGATTGGATAAATCTTTCTCACGGTAGGGACAGATGACGGGCTTATGTGAGGACGGCAATAAACCTCCGGGTTCCTTAAAAGCCGTAAGTATCAAACAATTAACCAGTATTCAATTGGGATAGTTTATTTGATATAGTGTCTCGCTCATAGAAAATTGTATTCCTTTCAAACAATTAAACAGTATTTAATTGGGATAGTTTATTTGATATAGTGTTACATTCATATACATTTGTATTGCTATTAAAGAATTAATCATTATTTAATTGGGATAGTTTATTTGACATAATGCCTCACTCATAGAAAATTGTATTGGTATCAAACAATTAATCAGTATTTAGTTTTGGTATTTTATTTGATATAGCTTAATGTCTCGCTTATAGAAAATTGTATTGGTGTCAAATAATTAATCAGTATTTAATTGCGGTAGTTCATTTGATATAATGTCTCGCTTATAGAAAATTGTATTGGTATCAAACAACTAATCAGTATTTATTTGGGACAGTTTATTTGATATAATGTCTCGCTCATAGAAAATTTTATTGCTATGAAACAATGTTACGCACAATGTACCCTAGTGTTACTTCTTGGCCCATTCTCAGAGTTTCTACACAGGCTATACATCAGACGAAGTTCTGAACATGCAATGGCCTATATATGATTTCTGAATAATTTCTTGAGCCATAAAGGTCTCTTATTTTAATGTGATTTCCTCATTTCTGTGATGGTCTTGTTTCGTGTCATCGAGACGTCAGCGCGCATGATGCGGGTGTGTTCACAAGGATGCGGTCGGTATATATTATATTTGAATTATAGGCCGGGCACGTCCATGCGATATCTCGTGCAAAATCATCATCTAAATGGCAGAATACAAATTTAAACAAAATTGTTCTTTTACTTTAGTTACACAGGGATATACATACTTGGCTACCGCTAGGTAAAGAAATGTTTACGGTACATCTGGCCAAAAGCGAGGTGAAGTCCTACGATTGAAATATTTCATAATGCCTTCGGTGTCTTTATTAAACTATGTGCTTTGTGGATTGCGGTTTGTTAAGTTCAAACGATATCAGACACCATCCATTACAATTTTGGAAAAAGTGTAATACATATCTCAGCAGTTTTTGATTCTTTTCTATTTGTCGGCAAATAAATGTAACTAAATTCCTAGTAGATATTGAAACTTGAGCTAAGGGTAATGATGGATTCAATAATAGAGGAATTATATACGATTCTTATTTTTTTGCATTTGTTACAAATATGACAAAAATATGAGTTCGTGTCAGTGGAATTACCTACTGTACATTTGTACAATGTATCACACTACAGTTTCTATGCTGAAGTATAGAAATATACTAATATCTCAAGAACTCAATGAAAAAGTATTTCATAATGAAGTTCTTCACGTTTCTCCGAGTTTAATGTATGTTACGGGATGTTTCTTTCCTTTATAAATTACGCCATCTACTCTAATTACGTAATTGATGACCTCTACATAGTGAAACAAAAAATGATGGAATTTAAAATGCTTACTGTAACAACACTATAACCCACAGTTCATTATGTTATTAGTAGGAAGCGGATTTTCATGTGCTAAACATTTTAATATATTTATTATGATGTGCTAAAAATATGAAAATATTTAATATAATTTAAAAAAAAATATTCTGTTTAATTAGGCAAAAAATAGCCTACTTTGTTTGAATGAATGTAATCACCAGTCACACTTGAGTATCAGTTGCTAGTAGTTGTTCGAAAATTGCAGTGGACAACAAGACATCTTCAAATTCTCTATCACAAATGCACGATCAACTTTAGAACACGGTTACCATATTTCCCCTGCGACGCCACTATAAAAGGTACTTTTCCTACACCTGACGCAGGCGACTGCGGCCGTGGACGCTGCAGAATGACTTTGTGACAACTCACATATGTTTCAGTAGCACCTGTTTTTCTAGATGCGTCTCATTCGCATGAGGCAACGGCCAGTCGTCAAGTCCGAAAGACACGGACGCAGCCACCTCTGCAGGAGAAGTCTAGAGGACGAGTAGCCTGCGTTCGCAAGTGTTAAGTGAATTTCTATTCTTTCAAAAATCATGACAGAAGGAAATTTCAACTCCATTGAAGAGGAGCAACTTACTGAAGAGGTATTTAAGTATCCTGCTCTTTACAACCAGTCAGTTACTTTCATGGGTGCGTCTGAAGGAACGAAGAACAATACATTCACTGCCTCTTCTATTTAGAATCATGCATACTTCTACTCCGAATTATCTCTTATCGCGCTTTCAATTTCTTACAACTCTTCGAAACCGGTGTCAAGCACTTCTTTCTATCCCTCATCATAGAACGTCTCTATACTCGTCCTCCTACACTGTAGAAATACCACGTCTCTGGAATTCAAAATTAAATTGGAAAATTTTGTCTTGTTTAATGCTTTTTACGTATTGCTAGAAGTGTTGATTTGTGTTTTTTACTCTAGATTAAAATCGCAAGTTTCTTGTTTATGTTAGTTAATTAGGATACAATTAATTGTACTTAATCACTCATTTAAAGTTTGTGTGACTGCAACCTGTGTATATTTTTGTGTGACTTTTCTTTGTTTATAGTGTTTTTTTTTCCTTTTTATTTCTGTTATTGTATTTGTATTTCTGGAGGTGTGGAAGAGAAGGCCTGATGGCCTTAACTACACCAGAATAAATAAATAAATGCTTGGGGTACAAAAATGTGATTATAAGAGAAAGGATATGGGTGGACATTGGGAACGTATTAAATAAATATAAGTTGTTTAATATATCATTATGATTATTAGTATATTATTTATCCAGATAATTAAATACATTATTGTGATATTTCAATAAGTAGGGGAGAGTGGGGTTTTCGTACGCAATGGGTACACACTTAAGTTTTAGGATATGGCAGCACTCTATGGCCGTGATCGGTGAGTTAGTGTAGCTGCAACATTGGTAACGTCAATCTAGTGCACTGTTAGCGCTGTACTGTTGATTCAAGCGCTTCCAGTGTGTCAGTCGATTTGTTTGCAGTCTTCTTATAATTTTGTAGCTTCGTTGTGTTTGATGTAAGTAATATACATCTGAGCGATCTGAATTTTGTGCAATGTGTCCTAAAAGTACAACTAATTACCTGCTAATTCTGTTACTTTCCTTTCATGACCATTCAGAGCCAAACTATTCTAATGCCGACAGCTGGGATATTCGCACGCGGTTGTGATTCTCAATACTCCTCCTGAATTCCAACATTAAATCAGAAAACAAATTATTTTAACAAGTGCCTGTTTGTGGTTAATTCGATAAAGACAATGAACTCTGATATAGTTTATTTTATTTTATTGGGTTATTTTACGACGCTTTATCAACATCTCAGGTTATTTAGCGTCTGAATGAAATGAAGGTGATAATGCCGGTGAAATGAGTCCGAGGTTCAGCACCGAAAGTTGCCCAGCATTTGCTCGTATTGGGTTGAGGAAAAATCCCTGAAAAACCTCAACCAGGTAACTTGCCCCGACCGGGATTCGAACCCAAGCCACCTTGTTTCGCGGCCAGACGCGCTGATTGTTACTCCACAGGTGTGGACCTGGTATCGTTGTGTCTTGTGTTCGGGATAGATTCACTCAGACACTGCTCTGGGTTCACTCACATTGCAGTGCTGCTGCAACTCCTCAAAATTTCATTTGTGACTTGTAACAATCCACATGAAAGAAAATTTAGTCTTAGGTTTCTCTTATTCTTGCATATTATTGCTAAATGTTGATTCTACACCTATTAATACATATTATAATTACATTTATATCTATGTACTACTACACGAACTGCATTTGGTAGGGTAATGGGACGCATCGAAACTTTTACATATATGATCAATAGAAAAGAATATTGTTTAGAAATACGTTTTGCAATTTGTAGATACTGTTGAACCTATTGTTTTATTATCTCCTAAAGCTTCAGTGTTAAATTAAAATTATATTGGAATTTATAACAATAAGAAGTTAGGTGCGTGCAATTACCCTACTCTCCCTTTTATACATAAATTGACCTGATATGGCTATATGAGAAGAATGAGAGAAGAGAGATTACCTAAAATGTTGCTGGAATGATGTCCGCCTGGAGAAGAAAGAAAGCAAGAACTCGAAATTCATGGTTAAGAGATCGGAACAGGGATGAGAGACTGCAGACTGAACGACATGGATTGGATGGACAGTGGAGAATAAGAATAAGACTTTAAGACTTTTGGCACAAAAAGATGTGTAAACGTTAGAAATCTGGATCGTGTTAGTTTTTTTTTAAATTTTGCCAGCCTACACTACCGTTTTCAGTACTCATATAGTCGGAAAATCTGCTTCTTACTTGCATACCCTCAGCATGAGCATAACTTCCCATCCCTACCAATGGGAACATGTAGCTAACATCTTCCAATGGGAAGCTAACATCTTCTAATATTCTAGGATTACTTTTCAGATAACCAACACGGATAGATTATGTAAACAGCAATATGTAATATTATTTTATCCACTGTTTCGGACTTCACAGTTATTGGTGTGTAAAAAATTCGGAATGTCTGACAATAAATCCCGAACGCATTTTCGGTAACTCTTCTTGCACGGATCAATTTATAAATTGAAAATTACTTTTATGAGCATTCAACAACTTGCTTCTTTGAAAAAGGTTTTAAAACATGAGAATCTAAACGGAAAGCCTCATCACCAATTATTACTTGGAGTAAACCATTTTATTTTGAATTCGGAAGCATCTTTGGATGAGGAAAATTGCCGGCAATTTCAGATTAAAAAAATATATATACCCGAATCTCCTTCTTTACCGCAAGCACCTAAGTCGACAAACAGAAATTTGTAATTTGCATCTACTAAAGCTAGTAAAACTATAGAGAAAAAAAATTCAAAATTGAAGTAGAGGGATCCGCTTTTATCAGGGCACATTATTTTGACATGCTTCCCATCAATGGCAGCAATCAAGTTAGGGAAGTTCCACTTTTTCTTCGAAGTTTATCGTTTTGGTAGGTGAAAGGTAAACAAGAGTTAATTTCTTGCAGATGGCATCTAAAACTTGAGGAACAAATACACTAATATAAGAATGCGAAATGCAAAAGCCGAATATCGGAGATTTGTAGAACTCCCCTGTAGCCAAAAACCTGAAACAAATGAACAACCACATGGTATTTCTAACAAACAAATACTCTACTGTTATAATTTCTATCTTTACATTTGGCAAATGAATATTTCGCATTGTTTTAGGAGTTGCGTGTAAAAAACGGTGAAAGGGAATACGAGACAATATTATGCTAAAAGAAGAAAAGTGAACAAAAAACAATTGGATTCGCAGCAATTTCTACAACTAGTAGAAAGAACCCACTGTTTGATGGCTTGGGGTTTTTGGACGTACTGAAGACTGAAATGACGTCAATGTAATTTTAACAAATTTAAACTTTTTTAGTAATTATCATTCCCTTTTTGTTTGTGTTTCTCTATACGTTTCCTTTATGTTTCAGACTCATATCAAACGAACTGAAAAGCTACGTTCCTCTTCTCTGCAGTGGCTATCAGTTATCTTTCAGCAATGGCTCAGTCCAAAATGAGACCCAAATATATCAAGACATTATTCAGCCCCAAGATTTGAATCACTGTCAATCGTACACCAAACATTGGTGAAAATAATGAATGCTAAACTGAAACTACACGAAATGGAACAAAAATTGTTTTCCTAAGAAAAAATTCGAGGTCCCAATTTCCTCATCAATTCTTAATGAGATCAAAGGAAATAATTCTGCTAGAGAACAATGCTCCAGGAGTTGCTGAATACAAGTTACCATTCAGTAAAACAAGAGGACGAGGTTGATATATTCTTGAAAAGTAGCGCAATGACATTAAAAAAATTCCTATTTGAGAAGTCGCCATTGTGAATTCCAAAATGTTTACTTAGTGTCTGAGACTGAAATGAGACTGCTGGAACCGACACCAGCATTATCTGCACCAACGATGTCTGGAAGCTTCTCCACAGTCTCTACTCCGATCCTTACATTAGTCAGTGTGTACTATCAGCTGGCAATGTTGAAATATCGTGTGGGAACTTTTATCATAATTTCAACTCTAAAATTAAATTTTGTATTTTCAAGTAATGATTTATAATTTTTCCCTGGTTTCTTAATCACTACTGATTATTAATTACTTTTCCTTTAAAAGGTTTCCATAATCTAAGAAAAAAACTGCAGGCAATAATAAGGACCTATTTCGAAGAAAATCGAACTTTTGTTAGGAAATTACATAAATTAATATTCATGTTCTGTTGTCCTATATGTTTTTAATAAACGTTATTTCTTTAGCTGCACTTATCGATTTACTTAACAAATGAATCTATCTCGGTGTAAGTGCAAGCTCCTCAAATGTTGTGATTGGTTTCCGAACTCTGTTTAATGGCTGATTCTGAATATCATCTTGAATTAAATTGAGTACTTGAGGAGCTCATTTTCAAAACGTCTCTTGTCCACCTACAACGAAAATGCGCTTCCTTCTTCATACAACTGGTATGATTTGGTTTCATAACGCCCTCCAAACCACAAAAATATTGCGTTGAAAGTGACTATTGGAATCAAACTGACTTTGTCCACAGCAGAATTTGCGACAAAATATTAGTTCCAGCTTTGGAATCAAAGAGTCTCATGAGTCTTTGATTCTAAATGCACCCAATCTCTTTGTTATTTTCAATGTTGCATCTTTCGTGGAGTAAACATACTATGGAATCAAGTAACTTTCAAAATGTCTGGTATTCTTTCTGGAAAATAAATCTTAAAAATCTTCATTTGAACTTGTAATGAATTTAGTTCGCAGCATTTTCTGCACAAGTTACTAGTTCTTCTTTATTTTTGTCATAATCTTTGCTATCATCATCACTATTAGCAATGTCACATTATTACTATTGTCATTATTATTATTATTATTATTATTATTATTATTATTATTATTATTATTATTATCTAAAGTTTTGCTATCTCAAATTGACCAAATTTTGATCTCCATTACTGGTGATCGTCGTTAGACTACTTATTTGAGTCAACGCTTAAGTATTGCTATTCAACGCGGAAATGCAATGAGCGTTTTAGGTACTCTTCCCGAGGGCAGCCCTTTGGACGAACTCTTTCTCTTGTAAAATTTATTAAGTATTCCTTATGCAAATATTTGTATTTATTATTATTATTATTATTATTATTATTATTATTATTATTATTATTATTATTATTACCATCATAATTATTTCAATAATAATTTATCGCATTTTCTCGAAGTCAGTCTTTGGTAGTTACCCGTATAAATTGAAAGAATCAAAACATTATTATTTTTGCAATAAAGTCTTGAATTTGGAGAAAAATTATGTAGCATGGAAAAGTGTCGTATTGCTAATTTTATACAGATCTAATGTTGAATTGTGAATTATATTCCAACGCGAACTTCTGTAAACTGAGTGTAGTTACTGTGAGTGAAAACTTGATTGGTGGCTTCTGTGTAAGCCAGTATAAGAAAACATTATTTGGAGACGAACGTGCCTAGTCACAGCTACAATTAAATTTGTTGCTCACTTCATTTAAGAAAATAATAACTAGAGTGAGATCAGATCGTTATCAACCAACACTGCCAATATTTATTGCATCGAAACTAACCAACCAGCGAGTGCGAATTTGTGTGCGGGGAGAGAGGCTGTGTATTGCTAGTGCTGCAACTTCTATTGCGAGAGTTCCTCAATTCAAGATATTTGCGGTCTAAAATTGTAGGCTTATTTACATTTTGAAGAGACTATGATGGTCTGCCGCCTTGGTTTGCAACCTAAGGGCCCACGGTTCGGTTCTGAGAGGGTAATGTACTTTTCTGACGAGGACAATGGAGAAGATTTAGATTCTGTCCACGGGACTCCTTTTTTTGTCCTGTTTTGTCCTTTCACAGGGGTGGTCCAGTGACGTAGTGACCACACGACCAGAGAAGCCCGCAATGTGGATTTATTTAGTATCGGTACATAATTATACTTTCCCCCACACCTCATTGGATTGTAAATAGATATAAAAAGTTGGTAAACGAAATAAAGAACGAGAAAGTATGAGATTATTATGATGAATTTGGGCTAATTGAGTGAGTTGGTTGCGTAAATAGCCACAAACTTAACTTAGGGGAGAGTCGGGTAGTATCGGACATCGGGTAATATCGGACAGTGAGTTGCTTTCATCTACCACACGATGATAGTACCTGATTGACATGGTTACGTTTCTGTGAGAAACATAGAGAAACGTAACCATGTCATTCAAGTACTACCATATGGTGGTAGATGAAAGAAACGCACTGTCCGATATTACCCGATGTCCGATACTACCCGATTCTCCCCTATGTTTATTTTATGTACATAAATATGCCAAAGTAACTCATAAATTGCATACAGAATACTTAATGATTAACTTAGCAGAAGAATAGACAGGCAATGCTATATCTCACTTATTAAGTAGTTATTGTAAACCACCATATGCTTTATGAATTAGATGTGAAGGAGGCACAGGGTACTACGAGTAGCACACAAACTACAATGCAAATCATAAGACTTGAAATAATAACACTTTTAAAATCAATGAAACTTTGTTAAGACTAAAGTTTACAAACAAAATTACAATACTATATCACATAAATAGTAACATGAGCTGCTGCCAGGAAGTCAAAAGGAGGACAGTAATGGCAAAGGAAGCTTTTAATAGAAAAAGGAGCATCTTGTGCTAACCTCTGGAAAAAGAACTAAGGAAGAGACTAGTGAAGTGTTTCGTGTGGAGTGTAGCATTTTATGGTGCAGAAACATGGATATTACGACGAAGTGAAGAGAAACGACTGGAAGCATTTAAAATGTGGATAGGCCTATAGAAAGGAATGAATCGTGTGAAATGGACAGACAAAATAAGAAATGAAGCTGTGATAGAAAGAGGGGGTGAAGAAAGAATAACTGATCAGGAAGAGAAAAAGATATTGGCTGGGTCATTGACTAAGAAGAAACTGCCTACTGAAGGATGCACTGGAAGGAATGGTGAAAGGGAGAAGATTCAGGGAAGAAGAAGATATCATATGCTAGACAACATTGATATAGGCCTATAGATCGTATAGACGAAAAGGAAGGCGAAAAATAGGGTATATTGGAGAATGCTGGGTTTGCAGTGAAGCACCTGCCCTTGGGCAGGAAACTATGAATGATAAAAACATTGTGATATGTAAAACTTCGCAGGCCTACAACACAATGTAAATATTACGATTTTTTGACAGTACATAAGTTGTCAAAAAGTTTGTTTACAATGTTTCAGGGCTAATAGAGGAGGTAAAAACAAACATTGCTTTTATATGACAAACGTTTGCCAGATGCACTATTTTGACAGTAGGTGACCTAAACGAGTAGGTCACTTGGCTTCCGTCAGACACTTACCAGTCAGTTCTCTTTTGATTGTTTTGCCTGCAATACGTTGTAAGGTGAATCGTGTTACAAACGCAGTGAGTGGATTGCTAAGAAAGGTAATTTTGCATTCTGCTATCAGTATCATGGCCACCTCGACCTCTCTACCTAACCCCTGTGGATTTTTTTTGTCTGGGGGATATGAAATGTCTCGTTTACGAGACCCTGATAAATACGGCAGATGAGCTAGCTGCTCGCGTTGTTGAAGCTGCAGCGATTATTCGACATTTTTTAGAGTAGCCTATCAGACAGTCCGTAGCACTTAGAAATCAATTATTGTGCATTCGGTTAAACGAAAGGCAGTTTGAACCACATCTCTGAGCAACTTTTTTCACATTACTGCATGCAGGTAACAGAGTCTGAACACAATCTCTTCACACCACTTATTAACTCCTAGCGCTGAAATGACAAGTCTGAGAGGTTTTTTTCACATGAAAAAAGAAGTTTGTATATATCCCTGAGACATTGCGAACGAACTTTTTTGATAATTTGTATGAATAAAATGAGTGAAAATTCCTAATAGGCTAAGAAAAATTCAGTGTGGCGAAACAACTAAAAATGAATTATTCAACAGTGCAGGGAATTATCTGACGATAGTTCGAACCGTATTCTTAAAAAATAAAAGCTTCATATGGGATTTAGAGAGTAGGTAGGACAAAGCACTTTGTACCAACTTCATTTTAGAAGCAGTAGCAGAAATGCAAATTATACGGAAGTGTTTAGGTAAAATGTTATAAATAGATAAGGACAAATTTGTACCCATAATGCACTATTTGGTCCACATATAATCCTAATGCTGTAATTCACCTCATGTAAAATTACTGTGACATGTGGCTTCATATCCCTCTTTGTCAAGATGACATCCTGCTCCACATCACGAAGTTATAAAAGAACTAACTTATTGAAAAACATCTTGGAAAAATCATTATAAATAAGTACTTACCTAACATCTGGCGTCTATTATTTCCAGATATAAATCCTGTCTCTCTTCCATTTAATTTTTCTGCTTCTTTTTCTCCTCTCACTATTTCCCTCCATCCTCCTTTTCTTCCTCTTATCTCATTCTGTCGCTCATCATTTCTCTCTCTTTCTTCTTATTGTTTTTATACCTGAGATTGTTGTAAAAGTTGTAAGTATATGGAAATAAAATTTTGAACATCCTTATTGTATAAGTTTCGCTTATAACACACTGTGCCTGTGCAGTAAACAAGAGGCCCTGTATATGTGCACTTGTGGACAATCGTGAGAAATTATTGCCCACAAACAGGTGTACTCCCACCAAGATTCGCTCCAAATTTTAATTTCATATCTATACATCCACTTTCCTGCTGCGACTCTTCTGGCCATACAACCATAATGTGTTTGTTGATGAAGAATTTGCTCCAGATCAACTTACAGATCGCCCACTTGAGATAGAAATCAGCGAAACGACAGCTGGCTCAGATTTAACAAATTCTGCGGTGCCAGCTTCTTCAGCGGCTGAAGAAACAGTTAATGCTCACTCAGAATCAACCACCACTGTGATGTCGTTATCTTCTACAGTTTAAAATAGTATGGATAAATATTTTATGATGATATGAATGGGATATTTGTAAATGCTACCATCGTGCTGGACAATGACTGCTTTTACAAAAAAAAAAGTCTTTGGCCTATGGTTGTTTTATGAAAAGCACTGAAAATTTCCACTGCTATAACATAGAACTATGGTGTTTTATCACTAACAAATAATTCACTAGATGGCCGCTACAATACGCTCATCACATGCTTAATACCTCAAATTTGCATTTTTTTTCTTGGACTGTGGTTCTTTATAAAAATACCCTTCAATTATTGCAATCGATCGGGATTTGAAGCAGTTACTTTTATTCCGGAAACCAACTCATCACACTCATTAGAAATTGTTTAGTGTAATCTTTGACATTTTTGTAATTACATTATAAATCTCACCCCGTATTAGGAACCTCTATCACCCCACATGGAAACCAATTTTGATATTTTTTTCAAATCGAGCTTGTAGCTTAAAATAGTATATTCATATAACTTAGATGAATGGCATCGTAAGGAAAGAGTTGGAGAATAAATTCAGATTATCTGTGGATACAAATATTTGATATTCTAGGCGGTATAAAGGAACCAAAAAGTTACCTCACTTCGGCGATCTCACTCTACTAAAAGAAAACACGCTGTGAACGGAAATAGCCTATCATTCGCAGCTTGTTAAAACATGTAATAAGGATTAAATATCACGTCCGCAACCCTTTCTTTAGTGGATGCGTGTTCTGTGAGCTCCACTCTTGTTCCTAACCGATCGCCATAAAGGGTTAGTTGTTCTGTAGTTCTATATTTTGCACGGCTTACTTACAAAATAGTTTCCCTTGTCTGCAACGACTTGCGTTTCCAGTTAATACAGCTTTGATTCTTGATCCATTTATTAGTCGTTCTATTTATGATATCCCAGTACCAAGTGCCTTGGGCTCCAATACTTAACCCTTCAGGAGATAGAGCACTGCACGACTGGAAACTAGAGTGCCCTTTTGTGGCCTTGTCCAGATGCCTGGCGTACATTAATTATGCAACCGGCCTGCCGCCGCTAGGTTAACATTCGTTTCCGCTGGGTTTATCGTAATTAATCTGTGCCTTGTAATTAGTTGCCGTTCTCAACGTGCACATGTGACGTGTCTGAAGGATTCCTATCTTTTAATGAAAGTGGACTCGTTATCTGCCACGAGGTGAGAACAGCATAAGTTATCTAACATTTCTTCAATATTCAATTTGTTATATTCTTTCATCTTGTGAAGTGCTAAATATTAAAAACGCAGAATCTAGAAGTATAAGATTATATAAAAAGCAAAAGAAGTAGAGAGTTGTAATAACCTCGTGAAAATTGATACCTATCAGTGTCCATAACATTTCAGTCTGCTAATTTAACATAACACCTAATTATGCATAGGCTTACATATTTACACTATGTAAATGTGAAAAAATTGTCTTATTAAACCGTGTTTGATTTAATTAAATCTCCTACAAAATGTCGATGCTACATAATTATGATGTAGTCTTGATCGCAGACTAATATATATAATCGGGCAACTCCAACACTTTTTTGCCAACATACGGTGGCTGATGCGACAGTAGCGCCCAAGCGGCTAGCAAGGTGAAGCAATAGGTCATAGGACTGCTACTGCCAGCAAGTGTTTATGAAAAGGGCGTGGGTTGTTAGTAACGTTTTAATAATGTCTCTGAATAAAGGAAATATGTGTAGTGCTGTAAATAGCAGTGACAACAAACTAAAATCTCTCCGAGTCTGTAGTTATTCAGATTTCCTAAAGACCACGACAGGTCATAAAGTCATGACTCATAATCATAACAAGGTAGTATTGTGTTCTATAAAACACTTATTGTTATCAGCTACCTATTCGTATGTCAGAAAGAATAGTTTAAATATATGTGGAAAAAGATGTGCAATCGGTAGGCTTATAATATTACTTTTAAAGTAATAGAGGTTACTTGTCTTTAGGCCTACTTGTCTACCTTACGTCTTGTATTTTTTTTTTCTTTGAGAAGTATAAAATGGCTAATAAATTATGGAAGATTAGTTTTAATGAATGAAACTGTCGATTCTTTTATTTGTAGGCATACAATAATATCACGCTGTGTTCACTTCATTTTGAAGAGTGAAGGCCTATGTTTATGAAGAAACTTCTGTGAAATGTACACCTATGTTATTTCGCATCCCCCATGCACCAATCTTAGACCTAAAAGAATGCTCACAAATTGAGCAAAAAGCCAATGAAAATATTTGCAAACTATTCATTCAACTGATTTGCTACTTCGGTGGACTTTGTAGGAGTAATGTCATTAATTTCAATAGCAATGTTCAGATGGTATTTTCTTGTGTTTATTTATATTTTGTCATGCCACTCTGATTTTGTTATCTGAAAACATAATGAAAGATTCAATGTGAAACTGGTGTTGATTTTACAACTGTAATAAAAGTACAATTTCTTTGTTAATTAAAACCAAAATTCCTTCACTATACTATGTATTCGTTTGTTCGCACGTATGTCATATTAGCAGTAAGTACTTGTAAAAGTATCGTATAAGTAGGATAAGTTAAGAGTAGGCCTCTGTGGGGAAACTGGAAATGTATTGAAAATTGGGGTAAACCTACCATAAAACCATAACATCTCTATTTGTGGCTTAAAATAATAAAAATGCCTATACTTAAGGAAAAAAAAGTGAACTTAAAAATTTATTCAGTGCATCTCTTATGGGTTAAATCTTATTTTTTATTATCAAGTTTACGTCAGCTGTCGAGTTTACCCCAATTTATGGTATGGAAAATACTTAATTTCTGAGGAAATGGTGTGGAGTACGGCACTCGATACGATCCGCCTTAAAAAAATATTATCCACTCCGAAGCTAAAACTGAAAAACGTCCTTACCATTGACGTACGTACAGAGTTCAAATGATGCACAAATACATTTAAGAATAAATTGAATTTGCCATTCAGGTTCGAAAAATTATAATATATGGTACTTAAAACCATGATTCACTTGAAAGCAAGAAGCAGAATAATTTAAGTTTATTCTCAATTTCACGAACATATACCTAACTTTTTCACATTAACTGGTGTAAAATTCTTGCATGTTTCTAAAATAAGATTAATAAGAATCATATACAATTACTGTATGGCAAATAATATCAAATAAACTACGCAATATAATTTCTCTCCTGTGTTATCATAGTTTATTTCATACATATGACTGTTTTCTGTAGGTATTTAGCTAAGCAACGTAGGCTGTAGGTTACACAGGATATAATGAATGCTTATTTGTTCATTATGTATGTATAGATGCATATTGTTCACCTCTATGGAGTAACGGTTAGCATGTCTGACGAGCGGTCCCAGATTCAAATCTCGGTTGGGACAAGTTACCTGAAGAAACAGAATTTCCGAGCAACTTCCGGCGTTGGACTTCTGACTCATTTCGTTGTCATTTCTTCACATGTCAATGTCATCATTACCATAGCCCGGCTTAAGTTTACGGTGTAGTATGCTGTATTCGTATAAGAGCGCGATTGATCGGCGACAAAATCGTTCATAGAACAGGATTTATAAGTACAATAAGCCTCGGGCTGTGCTCCAAGCCTATGGATCCCTTCTCCTTTTTTTTAATTCGTGTTTGCGCACTCGTATGCTTATGATAAGAATATATATTTATGAATTTGCTTACTTTATCATCCTATTGGGTCCCTCCCCCAAGAAAATCTTTGTATCTCCACCTATGTACACGATTTTTAATCCGCATGTTTCCAATATTACTTTCCATATTCATAATTTGTGTCGACATCATTCCGTTACGAAGAGCTGACAACGTTCAGATAAAATTTCTGCACTTTTAAAGAACAAAACAAGTATTCTTCCAATCGTTTATTATCATAATACATACATACATACATACATACATACATACATACATACATACATACATACATACATACATACATACATACATACATACATATGTACAGTAATTGTTCTTCCCATGGGCAGGTCTTTCACTGCAAACCCCGCATTCTCCAATCTTTCCTATTTTCTGCTTTCCTCCGCATATGATCCACATATCTCAATGTTGTCTATCATCTGATATCGTCTTCTACCCCGAACTTTTCTCCCGTTCACCATTCCTTCCAGTCCATCCTTCAATAAGCAGTTTCTTCTCTGCCAGTGACTCAATCAATTCCGTTTTCTCTTTCTGATCAGTTTCAGCATCATTCTTTCTTCACCCACCCTTTCGAACACAGCTTCATTTCTTATTCTGTCTGTCCACTTCACACGCCCCATTCTTTTCCATATGCACATTTAAAATGCTTCTCTTCGTTTCTCTTCATTTCATCGTAATGCCTATGTTTCTGCCTCATGCAATGCCATACTCCACAAAAAGCACTTTACTAGTCTCGTCCTCAATTCTTTTTCCAGAGGTCCGCAGAAGCTGCTCCTTTTTCTATTAAAAGCTTCCTTTGCCATTGCTATTCTTCTTTTGACTTCCTGATTGCAGCTCATGTTACTGATTGTAGTACATCCCAAGTATTTAAAGCTGTTCACTTACACTAATATCTCATTTAGAATTCGCAAGTTTACCTTCTTTATTTTTCTTACGACAACCATGATCTTCGTCATGTTTGCATTTATCTTCACTCCATAGGCTATTGATCACAGCTGTCATTTAGCATATCCCATAGTATCGTCTCCTCTTCTGCTAACAACGCCATAACCTCAGCAAATCTTATGTACTTTATTCTTATTCCTCTTACTTTTACCCCTCCCATGTTCTGAAAACAGTTCTTCCTCAAATCCTCCAAGTAGATGTTGAACAGGGTAGATGATAAAGGGCATTCTTGTCGTACACCTTTCCCTATTTTACTTCCTTCTGACATTTCTTCTCCTATCCTGACTTTGACTCGTTGTTTCATATAGGCTATAGGTTGCTGAACAGCCTCCTGTCTCTCCAATTCACACTTATTTTCTTCAGGATGTTCATCAATTAGTTCCAATCCACTCTATCAAACGCCTTTTCTAGGTCTACAAATACTATATACACTTCTTTATTCTTCTCTAGGTATCTTTCGCCGATTGTTCGTAGTAGTCCAATGTTGCATCCCTTGTACCTTTTCCTTTCCTGAAGCCAAACTGCTCTTCTTCCAACTGTTCTTCCACATTATAATATAAACATCGATTCAGTATTCGCAGGAGAATCTTCGCCGAGTGCGATCATAGTGATAGTCCTGAACTCCTTACATTTCTTAGCATTATTTTTCTTTGGTATTGGCAGCAACACCATCTCCATAAAATCTTCAGGCCATTCGCCTTTCTCATATATTTCGTTGCATAATAATAGAATTTTCTTTTTGTCTTCACTAACCCACTAACTCACTGGGGATTCCATCAACTCCTGTTGCTTTCCCATTCTTCATTTCCCTAAGCGCTAGTTCAACTACTTCTCTTCAAATATAAAACCCTTTTTCGTCTTCTGATACGGTTGCTTCCTTTTCTATGGTTAACTTATCTGGACGATTTCCTGTCTCATATAACTCTTCTACATATTTCGTCCATGTGTTCAATATTCCTTGTTTGTCTGTTATTTCATTTCCTATTTCATCTTCTATCAATCACATGGATTTTCTGTTCTTAGTGAAGTCCAAACATTTTACTTCGCGATATATTAAATCATATCTTCCTTTTCTCTGTATGTCCTCTACGTCTTTACATTTCTCTTTCATCCAATCTTCCTTGGCCTTATCAGTTTCTCTTCTTAGTTCGTTGTTTAGTTTGCTGTAGTTTCTTCTACCTTCTTCCGTGTTGATGTTTTTTTTTTTCATTTTCTTCTGTCCTCCATCTTCTCCAAATTTTTCCTGTGACCCAAGGTTTCTTCGTTCTCACCCTTCTCTGTATGCTATTGTTTCCTCTGCTGTTTTCTGCATACAGCCTTTTAGATGAGTCCAGTATTCATTACTGTTCTCAGGTGTGGATTCTGATTTAGCGGCTTTCTCCTGAAAATTTCCTTCGAATTTCCTTCTTTCGTGCTCTCTTGAACTAACTGAGAACATTGGGAATTACATCAACAGCTTTTCCAAGACACGCTATGATATGTTTCATATAAAATAATTTTTTATTTTAAAAGGAAGCAAAAACGAGCAAAGTTGTATTAAACTTTTTTTGTTTGAAATATCTCAAAGAATAACCCCCTAAAATTAATGACATTACTTACGGTTCATTCTGTATAACTGACATATGCATTTGACTTTATTAATTCTTACTTACAAAGAAATAAATCCTTGAATTGCAGTAAATCTGCTATATTGTGTCAGAGCCTTTATTTCCTCACCCGATGGAATCTACACTTAGGATTCTTTTTACCTAAAACTTCATATTCTTTGGCAGAGATTGAATCCACGTAGGCTTACTTTGAGTTCCAGGACAAGCACGGTAACCATTAGAACCGATGGAGTACAATTTATAAAATAATGCGAGAAACAAAAATTTCACGTGAAAATTCCGGAGTGGTTCAACTTGCCTATAGAGGATAAAAACAAAATCCGTTTAATAGTAATTTGGGAGAAAATTGTAAATATCGAAAATTGTAACTCTACATAATTTTGAAGCATCACGTGAATATGATACGACGAAGTGAAGGACTCAAACCTCGTACAGGGCGGAAATTAATGAGACAGCCCGGGGTGCGCCGCAGCAACCCTAATTGCCGGTTGTGCTCGCGCATCAAGGCGCCATCACAGTGACAGCTGACCATTACCTTCACACCAGCGCGGTGCCACAAACAACTGAATAATTAATTAAGTCCTCCCTGGGCAGTCCGCTGTCAAGAAACCCGTTGCTATGCGAACCATCTCAGCTGAACGCGATGCAGGATGGCCGGAATGTTCTACTTCCTCCTGTCTGTGTAACACCTGAGCCCATTTGTTCGACTTATCCGTCTCTGCCATCACTCTGCTCGCTCCATTGTATTCTACAAAACTTCGTGAGCTCAATCAATGTTTTAAATTTGCTTTGATTCGAAACATGTTTTTGGCATTTTCTTGTGAAGTGTGTTAAACAAATGAGGGTACAGGAAAAGAGCCAGCTTTCTCCACTTTTCTTCCAAAAATGAGCTATGAGTGCTGTGTGTTGTAGGATTCCATATAGTTTAATTCTACGAATGAAACACTGTGATAATGTAAACAGTCCAAGTGCTATGACAGATTTTAGATTCGGCATCAAATGGAAAGTAAGCCTAGATGCTGAAGACAAACTTTAAACTGCTCTCCTGAACAATTTGCTAAAGTGGACTGAGCTTGTTCTTTTCTTGTACCTTTCAAAAATAAAGCATAATTGCAATTAAAATTGAAGGGTTCAGAGCTATAGTGGGCCAAGCTAAAAAGAGCAAAATTAAAAAGGGAGAAAACAGGGGTTAAAATTAAGTGAATACCATTATTCAATTAAACATATAGCAAGTAATATAAATTATGTGCATTAAAAATAAATGATATATCAATCTTCATTAAACTATATTACTTATTTAACTTTAACCCTTGCTTTTTCCATTTTTAATATAGTCTATGGCGCTTGGATCATTCCGGAGTGGTTCGTATTGAAAATTGGGGTAAACCTACCATAAAACCATAACATCTCTATTTGTGGCTTAAAATAATAAAAATGCCTGTACTTAAGGAAAAAAAAAGTGAACTTAAAAATTTATTCAGTGTATCTCTTATGGGTTAAATCTTATTTTTTATTATCAAGTTTACGTCAGCTGTCGAGTTTACCCCAATTTATGGTATGGAACTGAACCCTTCAATTGAATGAGGGAATTTTGGACAAAAACTCAGATACGTCAAACCTTATATTTAGAAAGAAATATTTTTATGAGTACACAAAATTTTTTGAGATTATTGTTGTGCGAATTATTACGTCCTCGAGAACATTTTTAAATGACACCTCGTAGTTTTTTAATATCATCTGAAATAAAACATTATGTAATATTTCATTTGTTTTGTACAGGGGAACTATGGCTATGGTTGCTATGGTAACAATTTTATTGTTGATATGAGCTGCAGCCAGGAAGTCAAAAGTTGGGTAGCAATGGTAAAGGAAGCTTTTAATAGACAAAACGGAGCATCTTCTGCAGACCTCTGGAAAAAGAACTAAGGAAGACACTAGTGAATTGCTTTGTGTGAAGTGTGGAATTGTGTGGGCAGAGACATGAACATTACGGCGAAATGAAGAGAAACGACTAGAAGCATTTGAAATGTGGATATGGAGAAGAATGGAGCGTGTGAAATGGACAGACAGAATAAGAAATGAAGCTGTGTTGAAAAGAATAGGTGAAGAAAGAATTATGTTGTAGGCCTAACTGAACAAGAAGAGAAAAAGTAATTGGTTGGATCACTGGCTGGGAAGAAGCTGCCTACTGAAGGATGCACTGGAAGGAATTGTGAACGGAAGAAAAGTTCGGGACAGAGGAAGATATCAGATGATAGATAACATTAAGATACATGGATCATATGCGGAGAGTAAGAGGAAGGCAGAAAATAGGAAAGGTTGGAAAATACTGAGTTTGTAGTGAAAGACCTGCCCTTTGTCAAAAACTATGAATAAATTAATATTTTGTTATTGTTTGTATTATGGAAGCAGTTTTATTGACGAAATCTACATAAAACAAGATGTTTTTAACATGTTTAGATATTGTAAGAATTTCTGAAGATTCTCAGAAAGGCGGAAACGTTTGCAATATAAATTAACATTAAAACAATTGTCATAAGTTGTGAAATTTGTTTTTTAAATATATACCAAGATTAATAATAATAATAATAATAATAATAATAATAATAATAATAATAATAATAATAATAAATAATAATAATAAGAAGAAGTTATATTGGCAGAAGTGAGGCCATAGGGCCTTCTCTTACACTCTACCAGGTCACAAGCAGTGAAATTTAACAAATAGTTAAAGAACAGAATACTAACATATTATAAAAAATAATAGCATAACAAAATCGACGCTAAACCATATGAAAATAATACCATAAAGAAAAAAAGATAGTAAAATACAGATCTAAAGATTGGAATAATTAATCATTTAGATGAAAAATAAAAGAATTATTTGATTTACCCATTTAAACTTTTGGAACCACAATCTCTAAGATGAATTGTAAAAAGTGTAAGCATGTTAGGAAGTTATAGAGCAAATATGGAATAGGATATTTAAGCTTTATAATTGTAAATCAATGTCATAGGAAGTGTTCTGGCACAGCGGTAAACCATCCTAATAATAAGCAACAGTATCAGGTTCAAATCTTATTAAGAATTTTTTCATGTGTTTTCTAGATTTTTAAACGTTTCAATATAATTTATAATATTTTCATAAAAACGTGATCTTGGCAAAAATAATTATTACTAACATACATGATTATGTTATAGTAGCACTATTTTTTTTAATTATGAGATCATATCGAATATATAAATTACATATAGGCCTACAAAAATTTTTAATGATACAAAGGATCTGGAATCAACCATTTCAGTTACTATTCCAAACACAAAAACAAATACAGCACGAAACTACACAATAAAAGGCAATCATTATGAAATACGTATGTAAAAATTCATGAATCTACGCCCTAAAGCTGGCAACAATCCTTCCTTTTTTTGTTAGGTATTATAATGAAAAATATACGGTGCACAACGTTGGCATTAATAAATTTAAAAATACGGGCAAAGAAGTAGCTACTTATCCTCACCCTGATTTATAAACTGGCCACTGCTTCTGCAGGAGTTGTGTCACTGTATTGTTTAATGCTTATGATGACATTACAACTTTAATATGACATGAAGTGTGGAAATCTACAACAGTAGCAGAAGTTATAGTCTATACATGAATTAGTTCAAAATGAAATAAAAGTTTCTAATATAATATTAAAGCCCATAGAGCAGTGATGTCAACTGATGCCCTTAGGAGCAAGCGCGCGCTTTAGAGACCAGGAGAGCCTGAGCGCTTTACAGCGGAAAGGAAAGAGACAGACGAAAGAGATAGTAGCTATATGTCGCTTGGTCGAGCTATATACAGGGATGGCCAGCACTGATTCAATGGATAAAGGGAAGAGAATTTATTAAAACTGTATCCATGTTAATTTTTAGATTTGTCTGAGAAGTATAAGTTCATTATAAGAATATAGGCCTAAGTTTTAATTTTAATGTTCATTTTTTCACAACTTTTCTTTTTTATTCAAAAGGAATATTTTCTCAACTTTTTTTTACAGAAAAGTGAAATTTTCAGATATGTTTGTTTAGTAGCCTTACAAGTACTAAAACAATGTTTTCGTAAATCTAATACCTCGTAAATACGTATTACTGAAGATAGCGTATTAAAATGTTTGAAAATATTCGCATGGAAAATGTTTGTAAGGAAATGAATTAACAAAGCAAATACTGTCACATCACAAACAAAAGATATGTGCCTGTGTGTTGGTAAAACGTCAGCTCTATAGCTTCAGCAGATTTCGAGATAATTTAATATTCTGATAACAGAAAGTTGCGCACTAATATCACCTAAAAGCATAATGCGATAAGAGTTTTATTATGTAATATTAGTTACAGTTAAAACATATACCTAGACAACTTTGCTTTGTATTATAATATTGTTTTGATTACTTTTATAAGGCTAAAGATACCATCAATATCAATTTCAACTTATCATGTCATATTCAGTGTCTTTCTTTGGGATAACACTTTCTTTATGTTTAATTCACTTAGTACAGTATAGTTGTAATTATTATAGAATTTGTGTGAATATTCCTTCTTTACTCTTTATTATGTTATTAACGTTTAAAACACAACTGCAATATTAGGCTAATAAATAGGTGTTAGTACTTTTATTTTACAGACAACATAGAAAATAACAAACAGAAAGAAGCCGTATAAAAATAACGACATAAAATTTCACGTTCCGTTTGAAGTTTGTGCACCACTGTTTTCTTAATCCAACAGGCTGCTTATTCCTCCTAGCATACCTAACGCTTAATGCCCGCGCACGACGTCAAGGTCAGAAAAATGCACTTGCTTTGACATCACTGCCATAGAGAATCAAAACACTGAAACAAATATGAATACACCATCAACGTCAACTAACATTCACAGGGTATCATTACCATAAATTGCCTTCGCAAATTGCTTCATACATAATTTGTATATTGACAAGAAGTATAGTGCTGAGATTTTGTAATTTTGTACCTATTGTTACCAATATCTGAAGAAAGTTTGTAAATTGTGCACATAAATTTAACTAGAGATAGAGGCTTACTTTAGCATCTGACGTTTCTGAATGAATTCATCTATATCGAAATGAATCTCATTTATGTATGGATAACACACAGTAAATAAGTAAATTTCAGCATGGGAATAGAAAAAGTACTTTTTGCAAGCTAGTCAATTTTTTTACTTTTTTAACATGTTTGTCTAGCGTTATTTTTTAAGGAATTGCTGTCTAAATTATTTTTCCACTCCTACACAAGAGGGTTATTTTAGTAAATAATAAGTATTAAAGATGTTCTCTCTTATTTCCTTAGCAAAAAAGCAAGGTTTCTTTTACTGTTGCAGGAATTTCCATAAAATATTTTTTCGTATAGGCCCATTATTAGAATGATTCTACAATTAGGAGACAGTTTAATGTCTCAGCTCCGTAAACTCTTTGCTGTGCTGGCAGAAAATGTTCAAACAATTTTCTTTAAAGAAGGTGTACACTCCTTCAATTTCCCCTGAGTTGTCTTGAAAAGTTACTGCAAAATATGAAGGAAAAAATATTATATATGCAATTTGTCATTAGCATGAATATCCCTCCCTCATATGACCTATTGAAGATCAAATGAAATATTTTCCCAACTGTGATGTTATTTTTCTGAAGTGAATGTATGTGTACTCAAATATAAGTATAATATAATTAATATTTGTTATAAAGAATAATTTTTCCATCAATAATAGAGCAATGTCCCCCATGAATTTAATTTGATCGTAGGAAGGAAATGATTTTTTTTTCTTTTGTTTAATAGTATGTGTGGTAGCACTGATCCAAGCTACAGTAAGTGACAGTGTGTTATGGATGAAAATTGTGAAACTGATATTTCTACAAATATTTTTCTTCAGGAACTGAGGTTAGTATGCAAATTGCTTTTATTGATTATGAATAATTCTGTGTAATAATAATAAAAATAATTATGATAACATAATACATTTACTTATTGGAATGTTCAATGTCAAGAGCCCAAACATGGGGGCAGTACAACCTAATTTCTAGAAGAGACAAATCAAAATTGACTACTTTGTCACTGACATGGACATCACCATTGTCATTAGCATGGCTGTATTTTGTCAATTTCAATTATGCTTTGCCATGCTAATGATACTTCTATTTAGTCTTTACTGAAGCATGTGTCATTTATTTTTTGGCAAGTTATTAGTCCAATTTAAACAAACTAAATTAAAATTAAATGGTATTTATTAGTACATTCATAGTAACAATGTCTGTGTATATAGAGCCTAGTTACGAAACATATGAATATTGAAAGAAATAAGTGATTTTTTTACATGGTTGGTTTTTATTTGGTTTTAGGTTTTCTACAAGATCTCAGCATTAGAATTAAGGGTTGAGTCATCAGCATGGCAGCAATGTCATTAGCATGGAGCATCAATTTTTTTAATAAGTAAAACAACAGCTGTTTATGAAAGTTCAGCTCTGCTGACTATATATCATCATTCATCAAAATATGACTCAGTACTGAGAAAATTTGATTTCGTATTTGTTTTTTCAACTTCAAAAAATTTTTTTACGAATTTGAAAATATCCTCTAATCGTAGAATCACCCATTAATTCATACGATTTCTGCATCTTTTATACCAAAAAGTGATTTTGATCAAGTCGTCTGTGGGCTGTGTACAGCGATTCCTTATAAAGTGTACATAATAATTAGTATCTGCCAGCTTATGCAACTGATGTATGTACTGTATGTATGTATTTATTCACACTGCAATGGGTATATACTCGATGGCAGTGGTAACTAATTACACACAATAATGACAATAATAAACACAATTAATAAAAAATACAATTAATAATATTACTAATAATTAATAATAACAATAATTTATAATAATAATAATAATAATAATAATAATAATAATAACAGGGAACATCCTAAATTAAATGAAGCACGATCTCTTAAAATAACATTTAAAGTAAATCTAATTTCTATCTTAAACCTAAGTTCGAACTAAAACCCACGAGTATGATATGTTCATATCTGCACAAGTACCTTTCAACACTACACTCATTTCGCTGTCAACTCACTCACTGCACTGGAACTACGACACATTTCACTGATTCTATCCTGATTTCAGTAACACTTCAAAAACATTTCACTGTTCAAATACTTTGCACTGCCACTATAAACTATAAAGCTTCACTGACAGGAACACGTTTCACTTACACAACACACTTCACTGACACAACATAATTCTTCACTGATACAACACTTCAATAACAAAATATCAATTACACCCTTTAAATACTGTGTATAATTACCGTCTATTAGTAAAGTCCTTAAGCCTATTTTTAAATATATTTTTGGTTGTTGGTTGATGATGAAGTAGGTATAATTTTCATTCTAATTAAAATTTGAGGGATCATTACGTGAAATAAAAAGTGTAATGGCGTTCCATTTCAGCATTTAACAAATGATTTTGTTCGTTTGTTAGTTTCTTTCCCTTCCGATGAGATACAGGCGAGATCGTCTTGCTGTTCGAGGATGGTAAACCGCTATAAAAGATAAATGTGGTGCCGTCTCCAAATATAGCCCCTTGTCATTTCTTCGTTGTTAAGTGGTGAACTCTTGCGATCACCCCTGCAACTACGACGGCTTGCTAGTAGTTCTGATCGTTTGGGAGTGAAAGTTATCCCGTTGTACCATAGCCTGGAACAATCATTTCAAAGTGCGCAGAAACCAAGTGCTCCTACCGGCAGGGTTGTCAGACGTCCTGGATTTCTCAGGATTGTTCTGGATTTTAATGCTGTGTCCTGTATCCTGGAATGAGTTATATTAAGTCCCGGAATATAAAAAAATTAGAAAAATATATTTATTTTTGCTCATTTTCGTAAAATTATTTTTAAAATTCCTTATTCGTTTTTTCAAGACCCTGTCCAACTTAGTTCGTCGTCTTCGTCAATACCGCCTGGCACCTGCTATCGGGTTGTATTGAAATGAAAACGATAATGCTAAAGCATGTATTATACAGTATCTTTATTCCTTACTCTCTTTGGAAGTTGATTTAGTATTATTGATAGGATTTAAACACTGTAGTCCACACCTGTGGAGTAACGGTCAGCGCGTCTGGCCGCGAAACCAGGTGGCCCGGGTTCGATTCCCGGTCGGGGCAAGTTACCTGGTTGAGGTTTTTTCCGGGGTTTTTCCTCAACCCAATATGAGCAAATGCTGGCTAACTTTCGGTGCTGGGCCCCGGACTCATTTCGCCGGCATTATCACCTTCATCTCATTCAGACGCTAAATAACCTAAGATGTTGATAAAGCGTCGTAAAATAACCTACTAAAATAAAATAAACACTGTATCATGAATTTTTTCTTTATAGATCAGGCCGTAATATAACATTATCTTTCCACGCTTTATAATAATTCGAAGGAAATTTCATAATATAGCTAAAATGTAACAAAATTAAAAGTTTAGGCCCTGTGTAATAAGTTGCAATACATAAAACGAATAAAATTAGTTATATTACAAATTGAATTAATTCAATTGTGTAATCACGTTAAAGTAGGAGTGCTGTCCTGAATTTCTGATGAGAGATTCTAGCAACCCTGTCTACCGGTCATAATGAAGTGGGGATAAATTCATTTGTCATGAAACTCTTGACGATTAAGGTTCTTCTGCTGCCAAGAACGGTTTACCCTAGGACAGTGGTCGGCAAAGATTACGTCATATAAAACGCAGCCCGCAATCCATATCAAAGGGGAAGGTAGGAAAGGGAGGATATCCAAACTGTTTAACATTGAATGAACAAATGATGGCTAAGAGAAGGGAAATTATACCTTGCCCCTCCTCCCATCTTATGTACTAAGGGGTTGACTCGTGAGTCAAGAAATGCCGACTACTGCTCTAGGTAGTGTAATATAGCGTTATACTACGTTAGTGTATTTCAGGTCAATCTTGAAGGCCAAACGTCAGGTCCACAGATTGTCTTCTGATAAGCGTGGAGGGCTGGTCACCATGGTTACCAATAACGATCCTCACGAGTGTTACTCGTTCAAGATCTCAGCGCATTTCCGACCACTGGCTCCCTGTCTCAAAACAGTCAGTTTACAGTCCTTTACCATGAGTATAATTTTTACCCTAAAGGTTTGAAAAACACTGTATTAACAGATTGGTTCCATGTAAATTCCATTAAGTATCAGAGGGTTTTTTTTTTTTTTTTTCGAAATGCATGTGGTTAAGAATAATTTTCACAATGGTTTTGCCTTTACGAGTTCGTTTTGGCCTCGTTCGGTACTATTACGAATGCAACAGACCAGGCCTGCACAAGGTTTGCGCTCTCCGAGCAGGCTCACAGCTCGTGATCGGAAAGCAGATATTGGCTGCGCTCTGTATAAGGGTGGACTGGAAGAAGAGGTGATCTCGTACAAAACGTACACAAAAAGAAGTACTAGTAAGAGTGTTCATGAAATTAATTCCCGTTCATTGTTTACAAAATCATCTTGGAATATTATTAATTAATAAAGAAATATCTATTTTACAGAAATAATAGAAATTCTATAGCTACTTAAATATACAATACCATTTTGTTATATTTTTATTTATCAGTACATGAAAACGGCGTTTTATGCTGTTGGCAGCTGAAAGTAACAGTACTGATTGTTAAAATGTTAAAATGTTATGTTTTATTTAACGACGCTCGCAACTGCAGAGGTTATATCAGCGTCGCCGGATGTGCCGGAATTTTGTCCCGCAGGAGTTCTTTTAGTTCTTTTACATGCCAGTAAATCTACTGACATGAGCCTGTCGCATTTAAGCACACTTAAATGCCATCGACTTGGCCCGGGATCGAACCCGCAACCTTGGGCATAGAAGGCCAGCGCTATACAAATTCGCCAACCAGGTCGACCTACTGATCGTAATGAAACATTAGTTACAGATGTTCGATGCCTGCCTTTCCTATTAAAGTTGATTATAGAAAACAATTGCTCACAAAGTAAATGTTGAGCCAAACATAGCAATCATTTTCACAGCCAGCCTGTGTAGTCGTGGATATTATTGCTAAGGCTTAGTCTTCGAAAACTCAACCAGGCTAGTAGTATTATTCAAACTTCTTTAGTCCTTAGGTCACATTGAAGATCAATAAGTTCGAGCTGTAAATCGTTAAATGTTAAATGTTGTTTTATTTAACGACGCTCGCAACTGCCGAGGTTACATCAGCGTCGCCGGTGTGCCGGAATGTTGTCTGGCAGGAGTTCTTTTACATGCCAGTAAATCTACTGACATGAGTCTGTCGCATTTAAGCACGCTTAAATGCCATCGACCTGGCCCGCAACCTCGGACATAGAAGGCCAGCTGCACCAACCAGGCCGACCTGTAAATTGTATGACACTGTTTCAACTGATGTTGAAGGAATTTATTATAACTTCAAACTTCTTTCTAATTAAGAGAAGATCTTGGAACCTAGAATTAAATTAATTTTGAATTTCAGTTAATATTTGCACATAATCGTTTAAAATGGCTTCATCGCGAGCAGTTTCTATCGTTCGAAAGTGAGCCATATTACCTTCCCGAAACTGACTTACGAAAAGTGTAAGTTTACGACTGAAATCTCGTAATTTATTCAACATATCAACAATGAGCTGGTCTTTTCCCTGAAGGGAGAAATTTAAATTGTTGAAGATTAATAAATTCTAACGTACCCTACCTCATGTAATAATGCAACTATCAACTCCTGAATATTTTTACTGCGATCTTCACCAACAAAACCATTGTATCTGGATGTGTGGACTAGTAATGACGCATTATAGGCACTATTATGTTTTCCTCTTTCTTTCAAACTTTTGTGGGAGATGAGGCATTGAGTATTGACGCCAGCTGCAATATTGAAAGAATTTGCCTGATGATCACTTTTCCGTCTTTTAGATTCCTCCATTATGTAACCGTAGATAAGCAAAGTGAAATAGCTACTGATAATACACACTACACCAGATAACTGAGTGGATTATCCTCTACCTATACCAGCCTACGTCATTCCGACACACCTTTCCGGCGAGCTGTTAGACGGCTCTCCCGCTCCGGAGGAGCGGCCGCGCTCAATGAGCGCCGTTTGTGCAGGCCTGCAATAGACAATATCCCAATGTCTAGGGAAGATTTCAAAAGTTACATGGATTGAGAAATGGACCCAGTTCTGTAAAATCATTTCATAAGCTGATGAAAAGATCTGAGAAAACTGGTGTAAGCCGATCGGATGGTCATATTTAACTTTCTTGTTTCGTGTAAGGGAAATCAGTTAATATGGGCACTTTTAAGATAATGCCCATGTTACCCTAATTCTTCGTGAGTTACGAAGCATCAGATAGTATATTGTAAACCTGAACTAAGGTGGCGAACCGTAGTGTGAATGATGTTGACGCTGCTGGACATGTGAACACTACAAATACAATGATTATGTATGTGAGTGCACTTTGGAGCATAGCAAAAATAATGCTGTCGTTGATTTTTACGTGATTTACTTAAGGAATGACTGCCACAAATGTATTAGTACCGAAAAACTTTACAGGCGGGAATGGTAGATATAAACAGAACAATAATCCGTATGGTAGGAGTTCTGAGGCATGAACTCGCTGGTCAGACAGGTCATTTGTTGAAATAATAGACTACACTAAGGCAGATATGGGCACTGCCATTCAGGGTATTATGGAACAAGCACTGAATGCTATTTTTAAATCTTCATTCATATTTTTCTATAAAATGGAATTTTAAAGGTAAATGTCATTTATATAATTTAAATTTACTCATATAAGTTACTATGAATTAACTAAATTAATGTAAAATAGTAAGTCCTACTTATTCTAACTTTTCATTCCAATTTAAAAAAAATCAAACATTGGATGATTTTGTAACTTCCTTTTCAATATCAGGACAGTCGTATAATAATTGTTTATGTTCATTGCTATAATTTTATTGATCATAATAAAAATTATTTACAAAATTTAGATTATAGAAATGGAATGTTATGTTACATAAAACTTGAATACTTTTCTTTGTTTTCCTTTGTTTTTCTGATGTTGTCAAAAGAGTGGCAACAAGAACCAATAAATTTAGAAAATCAGCAACTTGAAAGCAGTCGAATATGAACGCATCTTCTTCAACAAATGCTTCTTGTATTTTGTCCTGCATGTGGAGGAAATTTTTATACTGAGCAAAATGGAGAAAAGTGAGTACAGTGTGAAGGATTATGCGCTTTTTGATACAATGAAGAATGTGTTGAGATGGAAAGTGATTCATTTTTCTATGATGACTTCACGAAATAAATTCAGAACATAATTTTGGCTTTTTTTGCTTTTGTTCTTAGTCTTTTAGAGATTTATACCATTTGAAATAACATTTGTCATTACTTAAAGTATTTTTCATAGTCTTTCTTCCTCATTGAATGTGTTAAATCAATTTTTCAATGTAGTCTCAGTGTTTACTTAAATATTAGATTTCTTTTATTTGCTCAGTGTTCTGTTACTTCACCAATAACTTTATTCTATGAATGGTTAGAGTAGGAAGTATTAAATACATGTATTTTGTATTAAATATGCGGTATGCTTGAAAATTTAAAATGCATTTAATTCCTGTACTGCCCATATTACCAACATATTTGCCCATATTATCCTTACAGAGCAGATAATATGGGCACTGTAAGGTTTCAGTAAAAAGCATAATATATATGCGACATAAAAGAATAATTTTAACATTTGAATCGGTTATATCTTATAGATATACTCTAAAATGTTTCAGGTTTGTAAGCTGTTATCATTACTCAAGTGCAGGATATAGAGTAAAGTGACTAATGGTGCCCATATCTGCCTAACTTCCCCTATCTTCTGTTATAAAAAAAACACATTTCTTTACGAACAAATTATTTTTATGTTTGCAGAATCTAAAAATTGGCCAAAGTTATAGCCATTTGAAATTGGAAAGTTGCTTTAGAATAATCTCATATATCCATGTAGGTATAAAATATATTATGTACTTACGGTTTCATTAATTTATTCTTTAGCAATAATTCCTTTCTAAAGACGTTTTTGTGCTGCTCCAAAGCCATGTTTTAAGGAATAATGTTATTCGATATACCGGGTTTCCTTTCGAACTTCCATCATTTCAACTGCTTCTTTAAAAAAACAAAAAACAACAAGAAAATGCGAGGACACTTTTGTCATCTTTATTACGAAGTACAACCCAAACAATTTCACAAAAAGTATCAGTAATGGGTTTCTACATGAGCCACCTCTGCCCATGACGTATTTTCCTCTTGATGCTTGGGAACAAAAAGTCGCATGGTGCCAGAACAAGACGATAGGGCGATTGTGTCATTAATTTCTTACCTGAAATTACTAAACATTCTACTGTCTGTTCCTCAATGTGGGACGATGAGTTACCGTGATGGAGGATGTTACAACTTCGAAGTCGTTCTGCACGCACTTTTTAGAAGACTGTCGGCAAACAAATAGTGGTATATCACTTGGCGTTAACCGCGCGACGACCTTCCAATGGAACAGAGATGGCAGAACCAGAGGGATGAAACAATGAGGCAACTACCTCGTAAGTGCTTCGATCACTTTTTATTTTTGTTGGCTTATCTTCATTTAGAAAGATCCATTGTGTGACTGCCGTTTATTTTCTGGCTTATAAGAGTAAATCCCTGTTTCGTCACTACTAGTTATGATATAAAAATAGAATTTGACCAGACTGGAATGAATATTTTAAACATTTTCGTGCACCAGTTAGCACGTGTTCGTTCCTCAGCTTCTGTCAAATTATGAATCCACAGAGTGTATCACTTCCTCACAACAAGATCATTATGGAAGATCTTCTATATTGGACTCATATCTATCCCCAAAGATGCCCGAATCTCGGCGTAGGTGATTCAATTATCTTCTTTAATTATTTGACGCAGAGCGTCGATATCTGCCACTGGTCCTTGTAGCAGGTCTACCCTCGCCCAAATCGTTGCAGATTAGTCCACGTTTGGATTCTGCAAACCAATCATACAGTCTTTGTGGTGATGCCTCATATCCAAAAGCATTTTAAATTCGTTGGATGTATTCTTTTTTCGTCAAATCGTAAAAAAAGAAAACATGATTTTATTATGTGACTGGAATTGCTTCTAACTAAACACTAATATAATATACTATATTTATTTTTATATTTATTGTGTACATTTTATTCAAATTGTCTGTTTCTGATTGTATTATATAACTTCTATTTGCTTTTAACTTAGGCTATCACTAGGAAACGAAGTCTGGTCACCAAAACATTGCCTAGAGACGGCTACAATTTTGAGGAACACTGGCTATAGGATGACGTTAGTTATTTACTTTACTGATGTACCTTCAGGTTCCCATGCAAAATAAAAGACGTCGCGTAAAGCTCCGTTCATTCGCAGTTCAATGGGTGCGGGGTTTGTATTGTTAACTGCATTCTCATAGGTTGTTTCGACACAGCTTGCCTATTTTCTGTCGAAATAGTAAACCTTTCGTATGGAGTTCAGTTGTGATCTAGCGAAGGTGTATTAAAATGCTGCAACATTCCTGTGCTTGTAAAAGAATTCGGATGTGATAGTTTCTTAATCAAGGACGAAAATATATTATGGTCCGAAGTTTGTAAGTTGACATAAAAGTTAATAAGCGTCATGACATGATTTACAAAAATACTGTAACTCTAAAAGACACATCGAACATCTGAAATTGTTTAGTAATTCGATTTCGTATCAGTCGACATTTTATTATGACTTGTGTCTGATGTTGACATGTGCGAATATTCCATTCCATAAACTTCAGAATCCATATTTTAAACATTACATTTAAAAGTATACCTACGTCTGGAAAACTGCCGACTCCAACAACCATGCGTACACAATACTTACCTCTATTATGAAATAACTTTAAATTCTATACGATCAGCTGTTGTTAATAAATGGATTAAACTAAAATTGAAGAGTATTCTTGAAAAAAAATTCTGCATATTAAAAACTCTGTGAAGTGGAATATGAACTAAATAGCGAACAGGCACAAGATTATAATAAATATAAATTGTTTCGTCCACCGTTGTGGAGTAATGGTTAGCCTGTCTGACCGTGGAACTAGTGGGCCCGTGTTGAAATCCTGGTTGGGACAGGTTACCTGATTGAAGTTTTCCGTGGTTTTTCCTCTACCAATTAAGAGATTATCACCTTCATCTCACTCAGACGCTAGATAACCATAGCAGTTGATACAGTGTTCTAAAATAACCAATAAAAAATATTTCAAATTTGCACTAATAACTTCGTGTGATGTCGAAAGAATATTTTCTTGTTTGAGCGGCAATCGAAGCAGACTTATATTTAACAATTTACGAATGTACATAAGTTGTAAATTGCAACAAAATTAGGGACACTTAAATTATAAGTTACCATTAATTTTTATTAAAAATATATCACCATTCTCTACAAAGAAGAGAATGAGGTAAGTCGCTTTCGTAAGTTTGTGTTACACCCTATTTGTTTTAGTCACCTGACAATACCGAGCAATGATTTAATTCAAGCATAGCAGTGGTCTGTAGAAGCCCCCGTACTACCCTGAGTTTATGTAAACAACACAACTTGTATAATACGCGATGTAGTTAACTTCGTAGCTGCCATGTCCGAACTTCCAGCCCTAATTATCACTAATATTTTATTCCATTGTGTTCGTTGTTATATTTATGTACATTTTATTTAGTAATTGTGTCTTTCTGATTGTATTATGTAACTGGTATTTGCTTCTGACTTAGATCTAATACTAATGCAGTATGTATATAATTACTAAAATCTGATATACGTATTTGTATGTTTGACTAACTAAGCAAGTTTCACTACTGGTTGAGTAAAAGAGTAAATATACTGGTCTTAACTCTGCCCGGTTAAATAAAATACTTATTATTACTATTATTATATTGTGTTTTATTGTGTACATTTTATTCAGTTGTCGGTTTCTGGTTTAATTATGTGAATCCTACTTACTAATACTAATATGTATTCCAATGTGTTTATTTTTATTTTTACTGTGTACATTTTTTTTTAATTGTCGGCTTCTGTTTTTGTGTAATTCGTATTACATTCTAACAATATTAAAATGTATTCCACTATGTTTATTTTTATTTTATAAGGTAAATTTTTATGTAACTACCTCTTTTGATCTCATTATGTACCTAAATCGTATCAGTATGTAATTACTTAAATCCGATTCAGTTGCATGTTCAACTATGTAAGCAAGTTTTAATCCTGGTTAAGTGTAAGAGAAGGCCTTACGGCCTTAACTCTGCCAGATTAAATAAAGCCACTATTATTATTATTATTATTATTATTATTATTATTATTATTATTATTATTATTATCATCATTATTATTATTATTAAAAAATTAAAAAGGGTTAAAATTGTGGTGAATAATAAAATAATACAGCAAGTGTCATCATTTAACTACTTATGAAATATTATATTAAATTCAGGAAATAAAGACATAGAACATAAACGACATAAATATAATGCAGTAAATGAAATTATAAGAAGGCATTTTTCGGAAAGCAAATGTTAAAAGAAACTCAAGTCAGATTACACAACATCACAGCAAAACAAATGCTAAAATTTGACAGTGAAACATGGGTCATAGAACAAAGAGAGAAATCTAGAATACAGCTAGCTTAAATGAAATTTCTCATATCAATTTTAGGATTTACAAGATTAGACCACCAGAGGAATGAAGATATTTGAGCAAAATTATAAATTGAAAGTATAATAACAGAAATAATAGAATACATAGAGAAATGGAAACAACATGTTAAAAGAATACAAAATTCCCGTTATCCAAAAACAGCTCTATCGTACAGACCAATAGGACGAAGATATCAGGGAAGACGACAAATAAGACGGTTAGAATAGTGAACGGAAACAGACAAAAGTGTCTAAACCGGTAAGTCAGAAGATTATTATTATTATTATTATTATTATTATTATTATTATTATTATTATTATTATTATTACAATAGGACGAAAATATCATTAGGGAAGACCATAAACAAGATGGTTAGGAGAGTGAACGGAAAAAGACAAAAATGTCTAAAGCGGAAACTCGGAAGATTATTATTATTATTATTATTATTATTATTATTATTATTATTATTATTATTATTATTATTAGATACTACTATAAAAGACATATTAGATGCTGAGAACATGGTCGGTAAAAGTAATTAGCTGCAACATACTTTACAAACATAACAAACTGATATAAAACATGATGGACTCTAAACCCAAAATAAATGCAACATCGCAGAAGGATGCTAAAAATATATACTGGAAGGTTGTCAATGTCATGATGATGATGATGATGATGATGATACAACTTTTCCGAGACCCCAGAGAGCAGGCGCGCTCTTCCAGTCTAGCGTCTAGAACCACAGTGTATATATAATTTTCTTGCTTTCCTTCCACTGAAACAGTGCTGCCATCTCTGTTTCGATTTAATCATTGTTCCCAGCGGGGGGTGCGAGCTCCCAGCAGGGGGAGGCTTTGTTTTGACACTGCTCACCCACACAGTGACTTATATCCCAACAACGTCGTTTGTTCCCACATAATTAATTGATGTATCGACTAACACCCGTCGCTTGCCTGGGTGGCTGACTATGCAATTGTGTAAAGTAGTGGTTCCATCATATCAAGTACTGTACTGTGACTATGGGGAAGATATTTTGTGACTGCGACTCAAACGTGTATACTAACTAACCTAAGAATGAGTGCGTCAGGAAATAAGGAAACGGTTGCCAGAAAGTTGATAAAATACATAGAAATTATGTGATGATGATAATTTTATGTAGACCTATGAACACACATTGCTGATTTTAGTATGAGGCCTTTCAGCAGAAATAATGCTTTTGGGATACAAAATTTCATAGAGATTATTGTTGTTGTTTAGTCAACTGTCCGAGGACAGGTCTGAACCTCACAACTGATACCTAGAAGCCACCACTTGTGACGCAACTAGACTAGGAGATAATGGGTTTGGGTGGCAAGTTCCTTTCCCGCTCCATTACATACGACATACATCGCCGATTAGCTACATGTTACAGTAGCTAGACTTCAGATGTATACAAACGATTGGTTTTCCTCTGATACATATCGTCAAGTGAGATGTGCTGCCTGATATAGATGTAGGCCTACATATCAGCCAGAACCTCAATCAGAGGATTCATAGAAAATATAAATGCATATTTCAGGGTTTGAGGAATATATATATACAGTATCAGAGCATATGTAAATACGTGTTTCAAAATGTGTTGTGTGTTTATATTATTTATTAGTTAGTTACTTTGTTTGTCTATTTATCTATTTATTCATATATCTATTTATCTAGGCCTATTCATTTATTTTGCTTGTTTTTATCTAATTATATATATATTTATCTATTCTTCCATTGATCTATTTATATACTTATTTGTCTGTTTGTCCTTTATCTATTTATCTATTTAACTATTTATTATTTATTTTTTGTTTTTTTATTTATTAGTTATTTATTCACTTATTTATTAATTTATTTCTTTACTCATTTATTCATTCACACATTTATTTGTTTATATATTTATTTATTTATTTATTCTCGTTCGGTTGCTAATCGGGTCATGTCAGTGATGTAATTAAGGCTCATAAATTCAAACATATTACACTATCTTGTACTTCCATTATATTGTCATTCGTTTACTGATATCAGTGGAAGTAGACTATCAGCACGCGTTGCGCCATCTTGTGCTTAGATTTGAGTTAGTCCTGGTGTGGGAAGAGCCTTTGAAAACAAAATGGGAAAGTTAAATTTATCAAATTATTTTTTAACACACTACATAGGCTTTGTCTTTTTTAAGGTAATATGTATTTTGGTAATTTAAGTAAATATTTAGATGAATATTTGGTATGTTTTAGAAAATAAAATTCTTATTCCTAGTGGTCACTATTGTCATTGTCACAATCACTCAATCAATCAAACAGTCAATCAACGGCCTTTAAGGGGAGGCAGAGGTGAAATTTTCGAACAAAACTGAAGAAAAAATGAAAATTTGGTTTTTTCCATTTTTATTATCTTTATTTTGATATTCCGATGTTAATTTTTGATTTTGTGCCCTTAAAAGTATGAAATTAAAACCAAGATAACTGTATTACTATATTATTCCGATAATAAACTAATACTTATAATTATTTATATAGGCCTACCTTCTCTGAACATATAAATAAAAAGAAATATTGAAAATTTCTTACAATATGGTGCATGGAGCATTTTATATCAAACGATATAAAGTTTTATAAAATTATTAATATTTACAGAACTATTGTACTTAGAAAGTTGAAACTTGGTATGTCCATTACTAATAACATACTTAGTATCCATGATCAATTTCAAACAAATCGGATAAATTTTGTGGATTTTGAAATATTCACCTCTGCCCCCCTTAAGGACTGAGGTTCTTTTTGACATCTTGGTAAACATTTTGTTAAACAGTATGATGTAAGACAGGCGTGTGTCCAATGTGTTCTAGATTTGTGTTTTATCACATTACAGAAACATGCCACTCTTCAGAACTGGATAACGTCATCCTAGTCACTGCGGTGACTGAGTAGTCAGACCTTCAGAGTGAGCAAAAGTTCCAACTTAAGTTATTTTGTTTTGGCTCCTTGAATTCACTGACGCTATGAGTTAGACTCTACAAGGAAATTTGGAGATTTCACTTGCCTTTGGGAATTCCGGAAAGTTTGTGGAATGGGTGGCTTAGGGTTTTCAAGTGTTTCGTGGGAAACGTCTCTGCTTTCTTATAAAAATATCTTTAAAAGAAACCGGTTCAGTGTTAGTTTAGAAATTTTATGAAAAATATGCAGAGTTTTATGATACATGCTAATTTTACCAAAACAATATCAAATATAAAGACAAATTATCGTTAATTGCATCCTACATTTCGTGAATGTCAAAATCCTTGTTTCCATACAGCTGGCAAGAATGGTTTAAAGTATGAAATTTCGTACAGAGTCCGCCAAAAAAATGTATTCACTCTTTGTCAGACTGTGTCGGGATATTGATATTGTCAATTTATTTGAATTACGAGTTTGTTGTAGTATGGTCAACAGATGCCGGTACTTTCATCACGGTAGTGAGAAAACACAATGGCTGGAGCACGCTTGACGTTCGAGCAGCGAAAGTGCATTCTGAAGTAGATCGTGAGGTTTGATAATGCCGTTGAAGTCCAGCTTCAGTGGAGGCAGAAGTAAGAAACAGAAGCCCCAACCTGCCTAACAATTAAACGCATTATTGACAAGTTTGAGGCGCATGGAACGTTTTATGCAGCCAGCTTTAAGATGACCGGCATTGTTCTGCTCGTCGATGTTTTTAAAATAATTATTCACCTTAAATACTATTATCCGCGCCTGCCTGTGCAGTACTTGTCTTTCTACAGTCTCTTCTTCCATTTATTTATCTTACACACACAGTAAATGTTAATTTTACTTATTCAATGTATTGAAACATATGTGAACAAACGAACTCGGGAAGTACTTGTTATAGACTGATTCCGATTGGTTCTACTGTACACGTTTGTGACGTCACATACCAGAAATGCTACACCGCATATAGCAGCTGACCGCCTTCCGAAATGCCGTCTAGTCTAGAAGCATGAAATGTGGATATGACAAGGATGGAGCGTGTGAAATGGACAGACAGAATGAGAAATGAAGCTGTGTTGGAAGGAGTCGGTGGGTGAAGAAAGAATGATGCTAAAACTGATCAGGAAGAGGAAAAGGAATTTATTGTGTCACTAGCTGAGAAGAAACCGTCTACTGAAGGGTGCTCTGAAGAAATGGTGAACGGGAGAAGAGTTCGGGGCAGAAGAAATCAGATGATAGAAGACATTAAGATATATGGCTCTTATGTGGACACTAAGAGGAAGACAGAAGATAGGAAAGAGTGGAGAATGCTGGGTTTGCAGTGAAACACCTGCCCTTGGGTAGAACACTATGTAGCCTATGTATGTATGTATGATGGATATATGTATGTATGTATGTATGTATGTATGTATGTATGTATGTACAAATAAAACCATCGTCATCAAAGTGTCCCTATTTTAATTTGTATAATCTGTCAGAAAGCGTTGTGTTTCACATCCTCTGACTGCCTATATTTGAACTTGTATAGGCTGGCCTAGGTCACTTTCTTTGTTACTTTTTGTGACATTCCTACTGGGCGATATAGGTGCGTAAATAGGGAAATTTTATCCCTATTTTTAATTAGGTTCTGTATCTGCCAGAACCTTTGTCCATTGCACATTACTATTTCAGTCTATTGGTAATGTCAGTAGTGCTGTCTGCTATTATTATTATTATTATTACTATTATTATTATTATTATTATTATTATTAAAGAACAAGTTTTTTTATGTCCCTACACTATATTTCTCATCACTGAATTGAGCGGTGTTGCATGGTTCTACTTTCATATTATCTCGCCATTTTGTCCCACACTTCGGTACCAGGCTCCTATGCCCGCGTATAATTTGTTGTTATTGACGTGTTGCTGCGACACCAGAGCCACCTAACTGCTTTCTCTGCAACTACTGCATCATTGTTCCCGTGACGTCACTCATACGGCGGATCGTTACGCCGAGTTTCCTAGGTAACGGAACCGCAATGTACGGAGCGCAAGTAACATTGTGGGTCCAACACGTCGTGTTAGTGGAGATTTAATGACACGCCTGCCTTCCATCGTCCACAAAATGACTTCAAATTTATTTCAAATGTTTAAGAAACAATGCACGTCTGACAGCTCAGTACCATTAACCCAGTATATTTACATAAAGTAAACAAAACATATAGACTACCTTTTTGTGTCTTGATTCAGTCAGTATGTTTGCTGTTTGAATTCTCACTTTTAATGACAGAGATTTATGTGCAGTGAAAGAAATGTTAGACGGCCATGCAAGAGAGGAATCGAAGTGACTTTAACAGGTGGGGAGGATTGGAAACAGATGGAAGATGATTAAAAAGAGTAAAGTTATTTGCATTTAGAATTTCGTTTTGGACGTTTCATTAATGCACATTTATAACAGTTCATCTCGCGAAAAAAAAAATTGTAATCTTGTAAAATTTTGACTTGTTCCACATTTTAAAGCTTCAACGCATATATAAAATCTACCGAATACAATAAAAGAAATCAAATAAGTTAGTACTGTTTTTGCCTTCCATGCCAATAAATATTTTGCAAGATATTCGTTTGGAATTTGTCACTTTCATGTCACAATATATAATATATATTTTGTTAAGTGTATTTATACACGTTTTAAAAAATCTGTGGTGATATCGCGTGTGTTTAGGATCTGTGCGTATACCAGTAGGCCGTTACTATTGTTGAGTTGTTTCTATTGCGTTCATGTAGCTGATTTTAAATTTCTATCAATGTTTATGATACTGGCGATTGAGGCGATGATGAATCATGATATGTAAACCCGAGATCTCCCGAATTCGAATTTCAAACGCTACCGTCTGAACCAACTCGCTCGATTGTTACAGTGTGTTACTTAATATGTCTTGAATTTTTCAATTTTTTTTTTTTTCAAAAGTTTTTGAACGATTACTTCTACCTCAGCTGCCAAAGATTTTAAATATATCAACGCCTAACACACAGTTTGGTTTCAGAACTCCTCATTCCTGTTCTCAGCAACTTCGCAGTGTTGTGAATACAATTCTTGACACATTCGAAGAAAAATCTATTTGTATTGGATTGTTTCTTGACATGGAAAAAGCATTTGACAAGGTGTGACACGAAGGTCTCATCTATAAGCTGAACCCTCTCCTTTGTGATACGTATAGTATATTCTACACACAAAAGAAACACTGATGCTTATAGAATTAGGTTATGTGGCGAGGATGTACGACAAGCTGAATCAGTCGGATATCTTGGATTGACTTTATACTAGAAGCTAACATGGAATGCACCTATTAATACATTAGTAAAGCGAATCGGGAATAGTATCTACCAGTTAAAATACCTCATTAAAGAATCATCACCTTTACCATTAAAACTTCAAAGAATATATATATACCGGGTATTTCAGACCATCCGTATCAGCCATTTTCCCTGAAAACTGACTCTATGATACTCGTTGTTCATAAAAAAAATTTTGATAACCAAAACCTGTGTAAAGAATCGCTTGGTGGTTGTACCATTTCCCGCAACAAACCGGAAGTGTGGGTATCTGTGGTCAATTTCAAAATTTCAAATGAGAACATGGTTCATTGAAGGTACCATGGAAAACTACTTTTAAAAAGAAACAACTTTTACTGAAACTTTTTTTCTAACTTTTATTGCATATTCACAAAGCAACAAAAATGGTATCTTCTGAGAAATGCTGTATGTTGTTTATGTACGTACACTCTTCATAGTAAGTATTCAAGATGTACGCAAACCTGTGCTAAACAATGTTCTGATCACCTCCTAACTTCCGTGATTGCACTTCAGCACAGCTGAGAGACCCACAGGGTTCTCTTATTCTTTGTTTCATGTCTTCTCTTGTTGTTGGACGCACCTGGTAGACCATGTCTTTAATTCTCCCCCACAAGATGTCTTGTCCGTGACTCAGGATTGCACCATAATACAGTGTTTAGAATTCTGAAAGGCAACAAATTTCATTCATACCATATTCATCTCCACCAGGAACTTGGGGGACATGACTTCCAGACTCGTGTTGAAATATTCTGCAACTGGTTTCTAAACACGGACCGTGATTTCGAGCTCAGAATTCTGTGGACTCATGAGGCAACTTTCAAAAGCAATGGTCAGGTGAATCTCTACAATGCTCTCCAGTTAATCCACATTGGCTACGTGAAATGGATTACAAGCACGTGTGGAGCCTTAACACATAGTGTGGTCTCCTCGGACACTGAGTCATAGGACCATACTTTTTTGAGGAGAACTTGAATTGTAGAACGCACGCTTCCTCCGAAAATTATGCACCAGTTGCTTCATGATGTTCCTCTTGCGCTTCGATTAATGTGTGGCTTCAGCAGGACGGCTGTATGGCTCAGTTTTCACGTAGGGCTCGACGAGTTATTAACTAGCTATTTCCCCTACGAGGAGGACCAGTAGCTTGGCCAGCCTGATCTCCTGACTTCGCCCCAAATAACTTCTTCTTGTGGAAGAGAATGAAATACATGTTGGTCTCTCAGCTATGCTGATGTGCAATCACAGATGTTAGGAGGCGATCAGAACATTGTTTAGCACAAGGTGGCGTACATTTTGAACCTTACTATGAAGAGTGTACGTACATAAACAACATACAGCATTTCTCAGAAGATACCATTTTTGTTGTTTTGTGAGTAAACAATAAAAGTTAGTTATGTGTGTGTGTGTCATTTATCAGGCCAATTTGAAAGTACGGATGTGCAATTTGGGGCTCTGCTTCAAACTCCCAGGTCAGAAGAATCCAAATATTACAGAACTGGGTACTCAGAATATTCGTGAGTGTATCTTGGTACACCCGCAACACGATCCTTCATTCAGATCTTTGTACCTTCAGTGAATACCATCTGCAATCTATTTATTCACAAGTTCACAGATCCTTCAGCAGTCATTCCAATGAACTACTCAGTCAGAATCCAGCTAAAATGCCACAGCAAAGACCACGACGCAGATTGAAAAGGAAGTATCATACAGATTTGCTTTAATGCAAAATTTCAATAACAAATTCTACTGTTTATGAAGACAATCAATGGATTGCAACGTCAACACGTGTTTCTAATATATTCTTTATATATGTTATGTTCATGTAGGATTGCCATAAGTCCACATTTTTGCGGACATGTCTTTATATTGAACAGAAAAATGACCGTCCGCAAACAATTTTGAAAATCCATTGGTTTGTCCGCTATTTGTTCATTGAAAGCAAAATTATCACTTTCTAGACAGAAGTCGCGCACTTTATCTTCTTTCATGTTGAATGCAGATGTCCGTAGTGTTTTATAATCTTTGTTCATACAGGTATACAGTTTTCTTATCCCATATTAAATCGATAGTACAATCTAGGAGGCAGTGACTTTACGGTTTACATTTAAAGTTCTTCCGGCCAGCAGGCCAGTTCCGTCAGCGACAAGTAATGTGATATCTGCTTCCGTGCGTGCATCATCTGTGTTCTGCATCAAATATAATCCAAAAGCATTGCAAGCAGAACATTATCTCACTGAAGTTACACGTTTACATATTATACAGGTCAGTTGAAAGATAAATTATGTCTCATTATGAAATAATATTTAAAATTATTTAAAGTGCCTAATGTTAAGCCTGATGTGTATGGATTGTACCGTTGGCTTACTACTTTCTTGTGTAATTTTTTTCAGATCTGTATTGAAATGCCAAACAGAAAATGTCATTTTACAGACGAACTTCGGAAAAGATTTTCGTCTTTCGCCTTGGTCGAACTGCATGGGAAGCAGAATGTATGTCCTGCAATCGTAGTACCGTAAATATGTTTCTGTGGTTAACCATGGTGCTAGAGATTTAGAAATTCACATCAACTCAGAGAAGCATCCTAGATGTGTGAGGGGAGAAAGTTCGTCAGAAAAAGTAAAAAATTATTTTACGAAACAGAATACAGAAGTTGATGATTTGGTGTGTAGTGCAGAGGGTGCTTTTGCCTTCCATGTTGTCAGACATCATAATAGCTATAATTCTATGAATTGTACATCTGGTTTTTTTTTTTAATATGTATTTCCTGATTCGAAAATAGCTGCTAAAGTGTCAACTGCAAAAACAAAGACTGAAGCGATAGTTAATTCTGTACTGGTTCCTCATTCTTTGGAAACTTTAATGGAGTCATTACAAAATATCCGTTCATATGTAATGACGGTGCTATTAAATTGTTTCCTATTATGATTCATTATTTTGATTATAAAAATGGTGGCCTGCATGTAAAAGTTTTAGATCTTGAAAGTGAAACCAATGAAACAGCTGGGACAATAGCAAATTATGTGAGTGAAGTGTTACACAAATTTGATCTTCACAATAAATGTGTAGCTTTTGGAGGAGACACCATGCAATACAATGTTTGGAGGTGTAAACAGAAGAGACGGACGTAATGTTTACTCAAATTTGAAGAGACTAATTAAGCCGTCATTAATTAGGATAGGTGTCCAGCCCATATTCTTAACAACTACATTCAGCATGAGACAGATTTGTTGGACATTGATTTGCAGTCATTGATTTTGAAAGTTTACAACCATTTCTCAATCTACACTGTTTGTGTCGAATATTTGAAGAAAGTTTGTGACTTAATTGATGTGGAATACCAACAGCTACTTCATCATAGTAAAACTCGCTGGCTCTCTTTGTTCCCAGTAGTTCAGAGACTTATCAAAATGTTCCCTGCTTATGATCATTCTTTTTGTCAAACAACAAACCCCCTGTTGCTCTGAAGAAGTTTTCCGAAGATCCTTTAAGTGAAGTGTATTTGTATCTTGTACAGTCTCTTGTCAGTGTGTTTCATTCCCACTCGAATAAAATAGTAAAGGACGACAATTCCTTGATTGATGTGATAAGGATTCCCTCATCAGTGCATGCTACTTTCGAAAAGAGAGAAAACAAAACATTCATACTATTGAAAGTGAAATACATGATCAAGCAATTGGAAAATGATGGCCGTGAAGATGAAATTGAACATTTGTATAACAATGTTGAAACACTTTATGAAGGATGTTTGAAGTACCTCAAGACGTGGATTCGTTCATTGAGTGAATTTTAATGCTTTGAGTGGCTGGGCTTGGAAAACATGTCGTAGGAAAGTGTGGAAACCCCCCACCAGGTTTTTGACTGACAAAGATGTGCACATAAATGATGCAAAATGTTTTGATCATTATTGTAATTTGGAGAAACTTGCGGTCGCCCACAACAGTCAAGTGTCGTCACAGAAAAAATGGTTGGACTATATTGAGAACCGTAGAAGTGAGGAACAGTATTCAGAAATAGTGAAAATAACACAGTTTTTCTTTGCTTTTCCAGCTCACAATGCTATTTTCTTTATTTAAAGCTCAGTGGACCAAAGAGAGAAATAGACTAAGTGTTGATTCAGTGAGATCAATTGCACTTACTTACTTACTTACTTACAAATGACTTTTAAGGAACCCGCAGGTTAATTGCCGCCCTCACATAAGCCCGCCATCGGTCCCTATCCTGTGCAAGATTAATCCAGTCTCTATCATCATATTCCACCTCCCTTAAATCCATTTTAATATTATCCTCCCAACTACGTCTCGGCCTCCCTAAAGGTCTTTTTTCCTCCGGCCTCCCAAATAACACTTTATATGCATTTCTGGATTCATTCATACGTGCTACATGCCCTACCCATCTCAAGTGTGTGGATTTAATGTTCCTAATTATGTCAGGTGAAGAATACAATACGTGCAGTTTTACGTTATGTAACTTTCTCCGTTCTCCTGTAACTTCATCCATCTTAGCCCCAAATATTTTCCTAAAAACCTTATTCTCAAACACCCTTAATCTCCGTTCCTCTCTCAATGCGAGAGTCCAAATTTCACAACCATACAGAACAAACGGTAATATATCTGTTTTATAAATTCTAACTTTCAGATCTTTCGACAGCAGTCTAGATGACAAAAGCTTCTCAACTGAATAATAACAGGCATTTCCCATATTTATTCTGCGTTTAATTTCCGCCCGAGTGCCATTTATATTTGTTATTGTTGCTCTAAGATATTTGAATTTTTCCAACTCTTCGATGGATAAATCTCCAATTTTTATGTTTCCATTTCGTACAATATTCTGGTCACGAGACATAATCATATACTTTGTCTTTTCCGGATTTACTTGCAAACCTAACGCTTTATTTGCTTCAAAAAAAATTCCCGTGTTATCCCTAATCGTTTGTGAATTTTCAACTAACCTATTCACGTCATCCGCATAGAAAAGAAACTGATGTAACTCGTTCAATTCCAAACCCTCTCTGTTTTCTTGAACTTTCCTAATGGCATATTCTAGAGTAAAGTTAAAAAGTAAAGGTGATAGTGCATCTCATTGCTTTAGCCCACAGTGAATTGAAAAAGTTTCGGATAGAAATTGGTCTATACGGACCATGCTATAAGTTTCACTGAAACACATTTTAATTAATCGAACTAGTTTCTCGGGAATAACAAATTCAATAAGAATATTATATATATTAAACTTCTCTTTTAATCGAGTCATATGCCTTTTTGAAATCTGTAAATAACTGATGACTGTATCCTTATACTTCCACTTTTTCTTCGTCATCTGTCGAATACAAAAAAAAAATTGATCAATAGTCGATCTATTACGCCTAAAACAGCACTGATGATCCCCAATAATTTCATCTACATGTGGAGTTAATCTTCTCAAAAGAAAATTGGACAAAATTTTGTGCGACGTCAACAAACGTGATATTACTCGAAAGTTACTACAGTTAGTCTTGCCCCCTTCTTAAAAATAGGTATAAATATGGACTCCTTCCAATGTTCTGGTACGATTTCCTTTTCCCAAATAGCATTTACAAGCTCATAAATTTCGCTAGATAATGCGCTTCCACCCTCTTGTAAGCTTATTAATTCTGCTGGAATTTATATATTTATTTTATTTTAGTAGGATATTTTACGACGCTTTATCAACATCTTCGGTTATTTAGCGTCTGAATGAGATGAAGGTGATGATGCCGGTGAAATAAGTCCGGGGTCCAACACCGAAAGTTACCCAGCATTTGCTCATATTGGGTTGACGGAAAACCCCGGAAAAAACCTCAACCAGGTAACTTGCCCCGACCGGGAATCGAACCCGGGCCACCTGATTCCGCTGCCAGATGCGCTGACCGTTACTCCACAGGTGTGGACTTGCTGCTAGAATTTGATCGATACCTGAAGACTTGTACTTTTTCAGATTTTCTATCGCAATTTCGACTTTAGAGAGTGTGGGTTCGGGTTTAAATGGCTCAGCAGTTTGTATTTGAATTTCGTCTTAATCATTTCTATTTGGCCTGTGTACATTTAGTAGTTGTCCACAATAGTTCTTCCATCTGTTCAGGATTGAATAAGAGTCTACAAGCAAGTTACCATTCTCATTCTTGATCACGTTTACCCCTGCCTGATATCCATTCTTAAATTCCATTACACCCTTATATCAATCTCTAATGTTTTTATTTTTACTATTTGTTTCTAACTCATTCATTTTTTCCTCGAAGTAATCTCTCTTTTTAATCCTACGTGTATGACTTGCTTCTCGTCTTTCATTGAAATAATTATTTCTATTCGCCTGAACTGGATCCTGTAAGAATTTCAATTTTGCCTGTTTCCTTCTTTCTACTCCCTTGGAACAACCTTCATCAAACCACGGTTTCTTTTTCTTGGTTTCACAATAACCTATACTCTGCACAGCTGCAATTTTGATACTATCTCTGATATTTTCCCACACGCTATTAACATCTAACTCTTTCCCAACTTCGTCGGAACTTTCTAAAGTAGCAAACCTATTAGAAATTTCGACCTGATAATGTTGCTTAGTTTCCTCGCCCTTTAATTTCAGAATACTGAATTTACTAATATGAACTTGATGCTCTACTCGCTTGGCTACTGATAGTCTTTCTCTTAATTCTCCAATTACCAAATAATGGTGAGAATTACAGTCTGCCCCCCTGAAAATTCGAATGTCTACTATACTAGTATGTCATCCTTTATCTATCAAGATGTGATCTATTTGGTTGTGTGTCAATCCATCAGGAGAAGTCCAAGTATATTTGTGTATATCCTTATGTGGGAATATTGTACTTTCGACAATTAAATTTTTTGATGTGGGAAAGTTGACTAACCCAACTCCATTGTCATTACTAGTTATGTGTAGGCTGTCTTTTCCAATAGTTGATTTTAAAATATCCTCCCGTCCTACTTTAGCGTTGAAATCCACCAATAAATATTCATGTGATATCTAGATAACTGATCAAAAGTATGTTCCAATTCCTCATAGAAGCTATCCTTTATATTGTCTCTGTTTTCTGAGGGGCGTGAGCATTTATAACTATAATATGACGCCATCTACCCTTAAGTATTAAATATGATAACCTGATAAATTCGACCGTTTTTACTGCTCATTTTATTCTTTTTATGAACAAAGAATCCTGTTCCTAATTGGTGATAATTGTTTCCTTCTCCATAATGCAACAAGTAATCTCCTATTTGTGATATGCCATTCCCATCTAACCTAACCTCTTGTACTCCCGCTAATTCTATTCTATATCTAGTAGTTCTTTTGCTATTAATGTTACCCCTCCCGTTCTATAAAGGCTAGCTACGTTCCATGTACAAAATCTCATAAATTATTCCTTTGCTGTGGTCGTGAGAGAAAATCAGTTCCATTCCGAGGCTTATTGTATGGATTCGTAACAAGCTGTTTTTTACGGTGATGAGTTGTTAGCCATTCGCCCTACCCCCAAGCTGGAGGACCACCTCTTATCGGCTGTCCACGACTGCTTGTTCAATATATTCGCAGCTACCCTCCATATCTGGATACGTCTCCTCTATCTGCAACTTGAGGACGCGCCATGCCGTGATGATAGGGACCCACAATACACAAGATTAATTGTACTAGTGCAATTTAGTTCCAAGCGTGTCACATGCTCTTAATTTTACTCATATTTGCTTAAAAAGAAAAAATTCTGAAAGAAATCAGCTCATTTGAAAAATATGCATAGCATTGTATTTTTAGAGTGGGGTTTCATTTATACTTATAAGTTAATGTCATGTAACAAATTTTAAGCGTGTTGTATACACAATAATAAAGCACAAAATTTCTTGTGATTAGTTACTGAATACTGACATAATCAAATATGTAAATGGTACCGATATCTTTAAAATGTTACGTAATGACTCATACAATGTCGAAAGAGGTGTCATCATTTCAAAATATAAAGATGTCCTCATTTCATCATTTCAAAATATGGCAACCCTATGTTCATGCATTTGCAAAACTGGAAATAACTTATTGATATAAAAAAGTTTCATAAAATAAAAAACCTCTCTGCTTCCGAGCAATCTTTCTTGTCTGATCACAACGTTTTCGAAATAAAGATTCCCTTGCCCTTCTCCACAGAAACAGCTCTATCTGATCCTGGCCAACAGCAAAATTTCGGCGATATACCCAGACTCTCTCATAGGATGCCAACTTTTGAAAAACATTTTCTGGCCTCTATTTACAATATCGAAACACTGGGAGAGATATTGTCCATCCACGGTGGCTTCATTACATTAACGTTCATGCAAGCAAAAATTATCTTCAACTGATCCTTCCGTTATGAGTTGCGTTCGGTAGACCCAATTCCTCACCAAGAAATTCGACAATTGTTCATTATTGCTGTGCGGCTAAGATGCCTTTTTCTTTTCATATGTACCTGAGTTAAATGGACCTACCTATTGACTTAGCTACCTTTGTTAATAATGTGCGCTTCATAGGAAAGCAGCTGAGTGGCATATAATTTTTATCATTCATTTTGCAATGGAATACTCTGTGTAAATTCTTCTTTCTAGTGTTCATTGTAGATAGGTAATAAAATGCTGCACCGCACCAGATCAAGTGGTCTTCCTTATAGAAAACGGCGAACATAACCGCCTGACTAGCGGTACGAAGACGAATACAGTCCACACCAATAATGAATCCTTACTTATTTTTTTAAATCTGTTATTTACTGATTTCAATAAGTAATCCTACACGAATCAAGACAACAATTATAATAATAATAATAATAATAATAATAATAATAATAATAATAACAATAATAATAATAACTTACAAATGGCTTTTAAAGGACCCGGAGGTTCATTGCCGCCCTCACATAAGCCCGCCATCGGTCCCTATCCTGAGCAAGATTAATCCAGTCCCTACCATCATACACTGCTTCCCTCGAATCCATTTTAATATTATTCTCCCATCTACGTCTCGGCTTCCCCAAAGGTCTTTTTCCCTCCGGCTTCCCAACTAACACACAATACGCATTTCTGGATTCGCCCATACGTGCTATATGCTCTGCCCATCTCAAACGTCTGGATTTAATATTCCCAATTATGTCAGGTGAAAAATACAATGTATGCAGTTCTGCGTTGTGTAACTTTCTCCATTCTCCTGTAACTTTATCCATCTTAACTCCAAATATTTTCTTAACCCTAGAATGCTATCATCGTTAAGTATTGCTATTGATACGTAAAAATGACGTCACAGACAAAAAATATATTTTTGGAGCTCTGTATTTGTTTCGGAGTATAATTCTTATTTATTTTGTTGTACTTTCATTTATTTTTAGTTTTGTTTTGTCACTAATTTTGAGTTACGTGAAAATAAATTTATAGGAAACAACACAAAATCATGTATCTAACTACAATGAAGTATTTCAGAATATAACTTGTATTACTTTTTAAACTTTATTTATTTGGTTTGTTTCTTGTTTCTAACTTTTTTTTACATGGAAGACAACGGATTGTTATAAATCTTGGTACTCTTATTTTTGTGGAAAAATGAGTCCAGGGTCCAGCGCCGAAAGTTATCCAGCACTTGCACTTAATAGGTTGAGGGAAAACTGCGATGGTTATCTAACCTCTGATCAGCGATATGAGTCCAGGGTCCAGCGCCTATAGTTACCCAGCATTTCCTCTTAATGCCTTGAGGGAAAACCCCGGAAAAACCTCAACCAAGTGACTTGTCCCAACCAGGATTTGAATCCGAGTCCACTCGTTACACGGTCAGACGTGGTAACCTTTACTCCACAGTGGTCGATGGATATTTATTTTGTTCTTGCGACTGCCCTAAAGGACTACCACCTATCAACAAACATAATGTTTAATATACTTCATATAATGTTGAGAGTTATCATATTACTGTGTCTAAGAGGAGGTGCAACTTTCTAATTCTGTAGCTGAATAAGTGGTGAGTTTCTAATTTTCTGTTCTCTTTCTTCTTTCTTGATTTGTCTGTTTCCTACAATAAATTATTCTCAATCTCTTTTACTTTATAATCGATTTTTTAGTGATGATATTAAAAATGAGAGGAATTGAAGTGAATTCGAGGCCAACGAGTGTGAAGAGCGAAGAGATGAAGAATTAATTAAAGAAGAAATGAAATGGAGGTCAGAATAGTGAGGAGGATGGAATTGGCGAGGAAGAAGAGTGCTAAAAAGTGAGTGCAAGAAAGTTAGGGATGGCAAAAGTGATAGAATAGAAATAGAAAACAAAGCGTTAAGTGAAGAAGATAGTGTAAGAGTGTAGTAAGATAGACATACAAACAATGAATAAAAGAAAATTAAAGTGAAAGAACATCTGAACAAATGTGAAGTGTAAGAGAGAGAAATAATTGTAAGTGTAATTAAATTAGATATTTTATGTTTTCCAATGTTATGGGTCGGGAGTAGTGTCAGGGGTACTATAACTGTAGGAGTATTATAGAAATAACTTTATGGAAAGAGGTAATAAAAGAGAAAATTTAGGAGTGAAGTGAAGAGAGAAAGTTAAATACGTAAATAAATAGAGAACAGAATAGTAGGGGAATAGTAAGTGATGTGTTGTAAAATAGGGAAAATGGAAACGTAAACAAATAATTTCGGAGAAAATTGCTGGAAAATAATGATTAATAGTAGGTAGATTTGAGAATAGAGATTAAAATAAATAAATAATATAAATTATTAAGAAAGGGAATATGCAATATTTAATAGGAAAGCGAGAAATGGAAGGGAGACAGTCTAGGTATGAGAGAGAGAGAGAGAATAGAATAGAATGTAATAGATAGGGAAGAACAGATAGCAATTCATTTAAAACAGAAGAATAGGAAGTAATCAGGAAATATTTGGCAAATTAATATATTAATAGAAAAGGGTGGTATGTATTAAAGGAAAGGTGGATCGAAAAGCACAAATGTGATGGTCCACCTATGAATTGTAAAGTTGGCTGACAAATAAATATCATATCATATCATATCATATCATATCATATCATATCATATCATATCATATCATATCATATCATATCATATCATATCATATCATATCATATCATATCATATCATATCATATCATATCATGTCATGTCATGTCATATCATATCATATCATATCATATCATATCATATCATATCATATCATATCATATCATATCATATCATATCATATCATATTATAGTTTATTTGTTTTCCATGAGCTGCATCTTTATTCGGTATGTATTCCTGATCCTTGTCACTGTCACAAACTTCATCTTTAGCCTCTACATTGTCATAAGCACTGCCATCTGAAATTTCATCTATAATTTGCGTAATACAGTAGTGTCGCGATCATCATTCATCACGTAAGTTCTCTTACATTGTTACTCCCTTACATAATACAAACTTGTAAGACAATAAATAAACTGCACTGACAGAACTTTTTCTATTAATATTATTAGTACGTAAATCTGACGTACACTTTCAAATATTGTACATCACACATAGGCTCCGACTTTTGAAATTCTTGGGGCATGATCATGAGTCATGTTATAAACTGCATTATCAACGTTTATAAATCATTATATAATTTTGTTGTTAAAATATGGAATAAATACTTAAGAAATTATAATACAATAACTTACCCACGATGTTAGAACATGGAGTGTTTCTCCTGACAGCTGTTTTGCTGTTGTGAATGTTTTCAGCCTTCTAAGCGCAGAAAATGAACGTTCTGCAGTACAGGTGGATAAAAGTAACGTTAAAAGTAGCTTTAATATTTTCACATTCTGAATGGTGTTCTTCAGAGCTACGCACTTATCATCTATCCTGCTAAAATACTGCAGCACACATCCAAAACTATTTACAGTAGTGTAACATTGTGTTGTTTTGTTACATCTAATAAGATGTATCATGCAGAGTGTGTCTTACACCGTCAAAATCGTCACCATATATAGAAATAGCATAACTATTATCTTCTAAGCCTAGTAAAAACTATTCCATTTTTACAAGATGTGACATTGTTTCGGGGGGAAATCGGGTTTTTAAGGTTGTTGTTGTGTTTGACCCACTACCTCACAATATAAAATGCGGAACCTTTTCTGAATGTCTGAGAAGTTACATGTCTCGCCACCTTCTAATTTTAATGGAATTTTTCTTGGTTATTAAAGTTTAGAGGTACTTAATTGTAGTGTATGAGATTTTTCATTAGAATCTTTCAAAGTGACAAAAATGCATCAGTATTTCCTACTCCTTTTATAGGAGACAAAATAGTTTCTACAGAAGTACAAGCTAGGCGATAATATAGTGAAATTTTTCGAAGCTCTGAATTAAGTTTCTCTATTCTTTGAAAGATAAAAATTAGCGTTTTAATATTAAACAGAGTTTCAACCTTGTGCAAATGTTCTACAAATCCTTCAGCTTTTGTACCAGCATCAGATTTCTCATTCTGTACATCTTCAAAAAATTCGAGAACCCCATTGTTATTATCTAAGCATAACAGGGAGACAACACGGAGGCACCATCTTGTTGGACAGATTGGCCTTAAACCCTGACTTACCAGTGTCATGAGAGTCTGAGAAAAAAAATTTAATGACTTTGAATTTCTGCAATCTCTTTGGCGATCCACGAATATATACAAGGAGGAGGCTGGTCTACGCTACACCCGCGATGACATTTTGTGATCATGGAGATCTGCTGTATTCAGCATAGTTTTATACGTAAAGCAGAATTTTATTTATTAATGTTTGAACATTAAAGATATTATATTTTTTTTGTACAAATGCACAAATTAGAGTAGAAGTAGAGTATTACTAATGCTCCATTGCACAATATGCAGTGTTACCTTTAAGGAAAAATGAGAGAAATAGGATTTTCACTAAGAAACTAAAAAAAAGGTTTTTTTTTGTGTGTTTAAGGAAAAATATTGAAATTTGCAGTGTGTGATTATGATATTGATAGACATTTTCATTCATTAAAAATTGCAACTCTCTAGTTACAAACTTGTGGATTTTAGAAATTTCAGTTGCACATCGCCTTAACAGAAGAACAAGAAATAAAAGTAACGAATAGGAGATGAGGAGATGAGACCTCTGTGAAGGCATCTCGAGAGTTCATTAGAAATTAAGAATTGCTTCCATAATTGTGTCTAATGTTTAAAAACAATTTACAGCTATTGGAATTGATACCTGTTGGCAATGCAGTCTACGGATCTTCAGAGTCAACCAGATATAGTCAGAGAGTTGGAATATGAAGGAAATGCTGATGTGAATAAGTCGAGGATGCTGCAAGATGAGAGGAACCTGAGATAACTTGCTGATAATAATTGCGGTGTTATTGGTGGTGATGATTATGATGATGACGATGACGATGACGATGACGATGACGATGACGATGACGATGATCACACGTTTTTGTGAGAAGTAACAAGCATTGCATATACTAACTATTTTTTGAAGTCCAAAACGTCTCAGGAACATTATTTGGCATTAAATAACATTCAAAACCCTAGCTCGTAAAGTGGAGGTAGGTTGAAACATTTGTCTTTAGTGCATACAAATTGAAAAGTCCAGAACCAAATTTGGCATGTGTTGGAGCAGTGTTTTAAGAATTCCTTCTTGGGAAGTAGTATAGAGTTTGAGTCCTTACAAGGCTACATTTGTCAAGCGACAACAGAAAGCACATAACAGGACCGCGATTACTACCTTCATACTACATACTCGTAAGCCAATATGATGCAATTTATTTGTGAGTGCGACAGATTTTCAAGTATTCGCCAGGAACAAAGTGTGTGATTATGATCCAGGGAGAGTAAAGAATAGAACAATTGTAATGATTGTTAAAGTTAAAATTGAATAAATTAGGAAATAAATAATTCATATATTTTCTCCAATATTTATAGCTGCTAACATTCACCCTATATGATTGATTGAAGAGTATGTTAAGATTTTTCGGATTGAAATTTGATTTAATCCACCAATAGATCCAATAATAACACGCTAGAAGTGCTTATGACAATTTTGAACAAAGGTTTTAACATCTTTTTGACGTAGAAGTATATCTTTCTTTCCACTAGATAGAGTGGGCATAGCTTGGGAATTGACTCACAAAAGAGTGCAGTTCACTCTCGGCTTTGTATTCCCCTCGTTCGCCTAGCTTCTACCTTGTTTTCCTTGTCTTCCCCTTGTTTTCCTTGCCTTTCCTCGTTGTCCACGTATTCTTCGCATTCTCCTTGTCTTACCCTTGTTCTCCTTGTCCCTCATATTCTTCTTGTTTTCTCCTCGTTCTCCTTGTCTCTCTTAATTCAGCTTTCTTCTCCTCGTTCTCTTTGTATTCTCCCCACTCTCCTTGTCTCCCCTTACTCTGCTTGCCTTCATCTCGTTCTCTTTGATTTCCAATTGCCCTCTTTGTCTTTCATGTTTCAAGATGATATGAATGGGATATTGTAAATGCTACCATCGTCCTGGGCAATGGCTGTTTTCACAAAAAAAAAAAGAGTGTTTGGACTATGGTTGTTTATGAAAACCACTGAAAATTTAATTCCTTTTAGGATTGATAACTAGCTCAGTAGATGGCCGCTACAATACTCTCACCACATGCTTAATGTCTCAAATTTGCAATTTTGTGGGCTATATTTTTTTTAGCCTTCAGTTTCATTTCGTCTAATTATAATCATGTGGTTGAGCTACAAATTTCATTCGATTTTTATGATAGAATTTCATTACACATTATTTATAAATTTAGTCAGTGCTACAAACATTAAATTCGGATAGAACAAGTTTGTTGGATAATCCAGTCGTATTTTCAAACAAATTTTGATTCTACGTTTTTGTAACAGAGTTAGAGGAAGAAAAACAGTTTTTGTAATGCCTCTCCATCCAATTATACCTTATTGAAGAACAGATTAACTATAACAAAATAAAACAGACGTATGATGTAAGTAGACAAATACTGGCGAAGATTTACAAATTTGTAAATTGTTTTCCGGATTATGTTACACAGAAGGTGATATGTAAAATCCATTTCAAATGCTGATCAACAATAGGGGAGTTAGGCCTAAAATGACATACTTGGGTAAAATGACATACTATGTGTTTTCTGAAAACACTGTAAGATGAGTTTGAATTTACAGCTCTATAATGCACAGAAGCTGGAAACAGTGATTACATCCAAGTTTTAGCAAGCAAAGGCGCTTTTTGGTGAAGCAGGTGCAACTAAAGGAAAAACGTGCAAGACGATATAATATTGTTGAAGTATGTTATGTATTTTTTTGTCCTTTTAAGCTTCAGATATTAGTGAAATAATGTTCATGACTGAAAACATGAATATTTCCCTCTATAAAAAGCATTACAACATCCAAATTCATAAAGAGGTTAGGTCGTACTAACACTACTTCTTATTCTTCTTCATTCCGGGTAAAATGACATAGCCTACCACCTACTTGGCTAAAATGACATACTATGTCATTTTACCCAAGTGCATGTTTATGACTTGAAATGAGAAGCCATATATTATGGGCGATAGCGATTTGTAAAATTGGTGTCAAATTTGTTTACAATGGCTGATTAATGATTACTTCTGTGAAATTATATAATATATAGTAGCATCTCTCTCATTGCTCGACTAAATTTATCGTAAAGCTAACTGATTTTAAAATAGGTGAGATGGGGATTTCTTTAAAATATATAAAACCCTAAAATTTCTAAAATAAATATATTTTCAATATGTATATTCATTGAATTTTGTTACTCTGATTTATCCTCTTATCAATGAGCTAGGCTTGGCGAGTCTGAAGTTTACTTGCACCTACTTCACCAAAAAGCGCTTCTGTGGAAAACATTGTAAGATGAGTTTGGTTTTACAGCTCTATAGTGCACAGAAGTTGGCAACAGTGATTACACGTCATGTTAGCCTTCCCTCCTCACTGCACCCACCGACTCCAGCCACTTGATGTCTCTTTCTTCGGGCCTTTGAAAACATATGATCAGGCCGTTACAAAGTGGCTGAGGAACCATCCTGGAGGGGTGATTACACAGCTTCAAATTGCGGACTTATTTTCTGATGTCTATGGAAAAGCTGAAACCATCACCAATGCATTGGGTGGATTTTCTTCAACAGGAATTTGTCCACTCTATTCGGACATATTTCCTGATCACTTATTTAGGCCTGCAGCGCCCACAGACAGACCTCAAACGAATGCAGTCCCTACAGATGGGCCAAAGGGTGCAACACAGAAGAGCAGTTCAACAACAAGAAATGCAAAAGAACATATGATAGAGCCATCACCAACAACCGCTCCAGCAGCGGAAACGTCACAAACGAGGCCTTCAGCTCTTGTGACACAGCAAGAGATCTCCCCGATTCCATCTGGCATGAGATCTGTGGCGAGAAGAAAGAGAACACATGAAGGGTCCCAAATCGAGCATCTCTTTTATTAACAATTAAAATTAAAGGAAGCTGAAAGAATAGCTGTAGAAGAAAGATGTTCAGCATACAGAGGAAAAACACAGCTTCAGTTTAATCTAAGCAATGGGGACCAAGATGAAGAGAGTGACTTCGATGGTGATGTTGAGAACGATGCACGTTGTCTGTATTGCAATGAATTTTACAGCCAATATAAACTAGAAGAAACATGGCTACAGTGCAAGAAATGTTTCTCATGGGCACACAATGAATGTGCAAGTGTATCTAAGAGAACAATTTTTTTTTTGAACTACGTAAAAATTAACTTAAGTGTGTCATTTTACCCTAGTAACTTGGGTAAAATGACATAGTTTGTTTATTTTCAAACATACCTTTCAGTTAAAGATTGTCAGTATTTTCCACTTTCTGTTGATCTTAATATATGTGTTAATGTTGCAGTATCAGTTATATGTAATTGACCAAAATAAATTTGGTAAGAATACATTTTTTTTTTCAATATTTCCTTAAGGTATGTCATTTTAGGCCTAGTTCCCCTAATTCCTAGGTATTTTACATTTACAGATTCTTTCAGGCAAGGACATTTACAGTAGTACGTGCATTTTTATTTGTGCATGTAATATGTAATATTTCGTCGAATACGAGAACAGTGTATTATGAACTAATACGTGTACATTTCAGGTACGCCTACTCATATAGTAAACAAAAGTTTAAACATTGTCTAAATCACAATTTTCGTCTATGTTTGTGAATATACAATAACCTTTTTACATAAACAGAAACAAATAGAATCGAAACTATTGCAAAACAAAGAGTCCTGTTACGCTTTTTAAACAGAAATGGTGTATTTCTGCAGAAACATCTGTCGCGCTTTTGGACGCGTACGGAGAAAAGATCGTTAGTCGAAAACATTGTCAATAGATAATAAAAACGCAGGATGAAAACAGTGAATTAGTAAGTGATGTCTCCTGGGGCAGGCAGTCCTTGGCAATGCGATGGGAACTCACCTACCGCCTTGTAATGCGTCAGTTCTGCCTGGTTCACGCCTCGTGAATGCATAATGTGGATCCCCCTTTGTCCGTTAACAATACTGAGGCGTTAGTTCTCCCACGGGCTTCTTCTACCTGACAACAACTTTTTAAAAATTTGATGACTGACTCATGCAATAAGAGCGGTTTTTAACTAATGGTGCACGACAGAGCTCGTCAGAATGGTGAGAGGTGCTACTTCAGGATGACGGTAATTTGTATGTTTAACAGATGTTACCATCAGAGCGCGCAGCAAATGTTATGTAAGCAATTAATTGCAAAAAAATATCAGCGTTTCTATGTATGAATTTATGCCACTTTAACATAACCAATACATAACCTCCGGAGAAACTTATGAGTAGCGAGCCAGGCCCATGATCCATGGGTTCGAATTTCTCTTGGGCTCAATACTTCATTGCTTTATTTTTTCATAAGTTAAATGTAACTTAAATTTGGGTTAATCCAGAGAAATCGCAAGCAATCGTAATGGGACATAATCGTCTACGTAGCACTCTTGATGGTAGTACTATACCACGTATAATATTAAATGGGCTTATTGTTAAGTGATTGAGGTTCTGGGTAATATTTACCTCTATTATCAGGCAGTACATCTCACTTAACGACATGTGTCAGAGGGAGAACAATATTGTTTGCATACATCTGAACTCTGATTAGTGTAACATGTACCTAATCGGCGATGTATGCAATAAGGGGGAAAGGAACTGGCCACCCTACTCCATTATCTACTGGCCCAGTTGCCTCATGTGATGCTTTTTGGTATCACTTGTGAGGTTCAGACCTGTCTTCGGGCAGTTGACTAAACAAACAAACAACAACAACAACAACAACAATAGTGAACAGTTAAAAACCTTGGCATTTTTATGGATAGCGATTTAAATTGGAACACTCAAGTAACACACACTTGGAAAAAAATATTTTCTCAACTTCACTCCTTGTTTCATATGAAAGAATTTCTACCACTTAGTATAAAAAAGAATCTTATTCAGACGCTTGTAATGCCCCATTTTGATTATTGCGATTCCTTGCTAACTAATGTAAGTTCACTCTTAGCTGAGAGACTACAACGTGTTCATAACGTGTGCTTAGAATTTATCTGCAATACTCGTAAATCTGACCATATAATCTAACGCCTTCCCTCCAGTTAATTTTATGGGTACGTCTGAAGGAACGAAAAACAATATATTCACTGTCTCTTCTATTTATAATCATGCATATTTCTACTCCAAATTATTTGCTATCGCGCTTTCAATTTCTTACAACTCTTCGAAACCGCATCAAGTGCTTCTTTCTATCCCTCATCACAGAACGTCTTTATACTAATGCTCCTACAGTGTAGAAATACCTCGCCTCTGGAAATCGTTACCTAATGACGTTATGCTACATTTACACGGCGACAGTTTAGAGAAGAGAGCTAGAGATTATAGCTGAGTATCACCGTGTGAACGGTTTTGAGAGCAGGTATCTCGTTGACTCTAATATCTAAATAGAGCGGCCTTGAACACTGCTCTAGCCATGTAAACACCCTGAACAGAGAATTCGCATATACTGTCAGGTCTCATTATAGCTACTCTAAATATTCAGCTAAGTTGAACTTTCCCATTAACTTTCGTGATTGTTGCGTACGAGATTATACAGGGACATCATTTTATTTTTACTTCAATTTTTATTGTACCTGAGTTTTTTTAATGTACTTCACTTCCACCCCTTCTACTAATGAAGTTCCAACTCCACACAGAGCCAAGACAGCAGATAGTAAGCAGTACTGAGTTACTGAGTATAGTACGTTCCAGAAATATGTTCGCGTTTTCCAGTGACGAAAGAGCTTTCAATATTGAATCATATTTTCGCACAGGTACTGTCCGTTTGCCTACGTCGCATCCCGATTTCCCCCACCTGCTTCTGCTCGCCCCTCTGTAAAAGCTGGGCTGTCTTAGCTCTTTTCTGAAAACATTAATTTCTCTTAGGAATTGGGCGTTTACGTAACATTATACAGCTGTTTAATTTAACTTAAGTAAAAGGGCCTCGTTAAGTAATTAACTGTCACGTGATTTCCTCCCTTTCTACAATCATGCGGCATAACCTCTTGGACGGACAGTAGATAGCATGTCTGAGTAATTTTATATTTTCGGGTCGGGCAGAAGTGAAGATTGAATTAACAGTACGTAGAGTAGGTATAGAATTATTTCAACATGAGTTACTAGTACGAAGGACGAAACTGGCAATTGGAATTAGATGCAATAGTCTATAGTGCGATAATATGCACAAAAGAACTGAAGCCTGTATCGAAATGAACGGCCACTATTTTCAAAATTGTGTTTAAATATTCATATTATGATTATTTTTCAATTTAACTTCTTTCTCTGTATTGTACGCTAATGTGCTGTAGACAGTATAATATACACCGCATAATGAATACGTTCGCATGGATAAGTCACTTCGTGAGTAAAAACAATTATTCTTAATACAGTACTGTACTTTGATTAAAGAAAAACCTAATGAAAATTATCAAACTCAAAATCGCGATATTTCCTAGTTTACGTAAATGGATGAACTACTTTTCTTCCTTCCTATACCTAGTAGAGTGATTTGTGTTTTACGCCAGTATCATCGAACTCCAGTCTTGGAGGGGGGAGCAAGCGGTGTTTCCGGTTCTCTAAAGGTATAGACAGGTTAATATTAAAAATGTTAGTAAAAATAAAATGATGTCCCTGTACAACTGGCGCATAACTTTTGAAATACAGGTCTAAAGTAATAATCATGCTACGTTTACACGGCGACAGTTCAGACCGAAATACTGAATAATCATGACAGCTATCTAACGGAGTGTTTACACGGTGACAGAATATAGCTTCTGTAAACCCATTAGCGAGCTCTCATTAGATTTATATAATTCTAAACTCTAATATTACTCTCCGGACCGTTTACATGGTGCAGACAGTTTAGAATGAGAGAAAGTGTTGAGAGAGAGGATTTAGAGAAGAATAGGCTGGTCAGTGCGTTTTTATGACATAAGCACTCATCTAACTTCTTAGCAGTGTGTCAGCAGTTGTGTAACCTGACCGCGCATAGCACTTGCGTTACTAATATTATTGGGTGAGTCGTTATTTATTTATTCGTATAGAATACTATAATTGCACAAAGGGCGGAGCTGATAGTCTTAATCAAAAATGTGCAAATTATAGCTCAAGTCGGCACATGTAATTTACGTTCAATGAATCAGAGGTGTATGAAAACAGCACCAATGGAAAGAGAAACTCAAAAAGTTTAGTTGTGGCAACATTGTTTTCCTAGTTTTCTGCCCCATAATAGCGCATATAAACAATTATGTACATTGTTGAGGCGAAATGGCTGCTATAGAGGACAGAAAGCTTAATTTTCATGTGAACCAGGCGGTTATTAATGTGCAACGGCATTACGGAACAAAGTTTGGTGAAGATTCACCCAGTGGGCATAAAATCCGTAAACGGTACACAGATTTGAAGGCACGATTCTTCGCAAGTGGTTGCGATTTCATCCGTATCTACTACAGTTGCTGCTAGCCCTAAAACCAGAGGATAAAGTGCTAGGAAGAAATTTGTGCACAAGTATGCAGACTTTAATTGAAAACGATGATGAATTTATTTGCTTCCTGGTGTTTCCTGACGACGTCACTTTTCAATTTTCTGGTAAGGGGAACAGACATAATCTCAGAATCTGGGCATCGGAAAATCCGCGTACCTACGTGGAACTTGACTATTGATGTGTGCCGTGTTACCAAAAGGGGGACACATTGAACATCTTTAAGTTAAGGAACTAAACGTTTGGAGTTTCTCTTTCCATTGGTACTATTTTCATGTACCTCAGATTCATAGGACGTAAATTACATGTGTTCGAAAGCTGAAAGGTCTTTTATAGGAATCCTGTATAAAGACAATTTTCAGGCTTCCTGATGAAAGAGAGGCAACGGATGCAGCTGAAGAAGTGGTTCTTGAGAAGAAGAAGAAGAAGAAGAAGAAGAAGAAGAAGAAGAAGAAGAAGAAGAAGAAGGAGAAGAAGAAGAAGAAGAAGAAGAAGAAGAAGAAGAAGAAGAAGAAGAAAAAGAACATCTGCGTTGTGCCCCCAAAAGTAAAGAGAAAAAAGAAGTATCCTTGCTACAAGAGCCAAAGTCCAATTTATCTCCAATGTTAAAAAAAGTGTGCAGCATTTGCGGTGAAAATTATTGATTGGGTTTAAGCTCCTCAAACGAGACCAAGTGTTTAAAGAAAGAAAAACTATAATTTTTCACATGACAATGTTCATCTTCTTTCATTATATTGTGTTTATAATGACTCCACTAATACAGTGTAATAGTTGTGCCTATTTCGTTTTGTTAAATTACAACTATATTCTTGTTAGCAGATACCGGTACACATCCCACTGTACCACTTATATGATTTGTTTGCAATGTACTAGGTGAGCGTTATTATCATTAAATATTATGCATTATCAACAGTATTAAAAGAATTAGAAAATATTCCACGTTAAGTGAATGGTGATAATTGCACAACAACAACAACAACAACAACAATAATAATAATAATAATAATAATAATAATAATAATAATAATAATAATAATAATAATAATAATAGTAAATCAAGATTTCAGGTATAACTCCTCGTAAAGTTGATTTGAATAATAGTGATAATAATAACAATAATAGTGATGATAATAATGATAATAATATCAACACTAGTGATAACAATAGTAGTGATGACGATGATGATGATAATAATAATAATAATAATAATAATAATAATAATAATAATAACAATAACAGTTCGTACTTACTGGACATTATGGAGCTTTCGCTGTACCACCTCCAGCAAATAAATAAGCAAGAATAAAACCCACAAAATAATTAACAAGTAAAACAATGGACCTTGCTAAAAAAAATTAAGACCAAATTACAATAGATTAACAAAACTAAAATCCAAATTCAGACACCTCAACAGTCCCAGCAAGTTTTGACAATGCCCGATTTCTCAGGTCCTTATTCTTGCAATTATTGTTAAACACATTCCACAATCAACTTTCCAATTCATATACTTCAATCAATCTTCATCTCTTTGACACTCCATTGTTTCTTGGCTGCCATTTACACTGCTTCTGTCGCGAGAGTTTATGAAAAAGTTCAACTCAGTTGAATAATTTAGAGTAGCTATAATGAGAGTTGAGAGCATATGCGAGTTCACTGTCCAGAGTGTTTACACGGCGAGAGCAATTTTCAAGGCCGCTCTATTTAGTGTGTCTAATATCTAATTAGAGTCAACGAGGTACCTACTCTCAAAATCGTTTACACGGTGATATAGCTCGAACGAAACCTGGTGAAGCTTGATCTTGAAGGCGAAACCAGTTCTATGTGCGGTTAGGAGTGGAGGGGGTAACGCTTTAAAGAACTCGGAGGTTCATTGCCTCTCTTACATAAGTCCGCTATCGGTCCCTATCCTGTACAAGATTAATCCAGTCTCTATCATCATATCCCACCTCCCTCAAATCCATTTTAATATTATCTTCCCATCTACGTCTCGGCCTCCCAAAAGGTCTTTTTCCCTCCGGTCTCCCAACTAACACTCTATATGCATTTCTGGATTCGCCCTTACGTGCTACATGTCCTGCCCATCTCAAACGTCTGGATTTAATGTTCCTAATTATGTCAGGTGAAGAAAACAATACGTGCAGTTCTGCAATGTGTAACTTTCTCCATTCTCCTGTAACTTCATCCCTCTTAGCCCCAAATATTTTCTTAAGAACCTTATTCTCAAATACCCTTAATCTCTCTTCCTCTGTCAAAGTGAGAGTCCAACTTTCACAACCATACAGAACAACAGGTAATATATTGTTTTATAAATTCTAACTTTCAGATTTTTTGAGAGCAGACTAGATGACAAAAGCTTCTCAACCGAATAATAACAGGCATTCCCCTGATATTTATTCTGCGTTTAATTTCCTTCTGAGCGTCCTTTATATTTGTTACTGTTGCTCCAAGGTACTCGAATTTTTCCACCTTTCCAAAGGAAAATTTCCAATTTTTATATTTCTATTCACGAGACATAATCATATACTTTGTTTTTCCGGGGTTTACTTCCAAACCTATCTCTTTACTTGCTTAAAGTAAGGTGTGATTTCTTAGCCATTGATATATTGTTTTCGTTGAACTAAACCTGTAATAAGTTCTATGCAGTCATGTCAAAACAAAATAGGCTAGTATATATTAAAGTTGGTTTCCTTTAATGAGTTTTTCGAGAAAAATGGAATTTGCCTTTCTTGAGCTCTATAAGCGCACTACAGTCGTTTCTTGTCACTATTATAGTTCCTGATATGTAATTTCTGCTTGTTTATCTGAATTAATTGCTACTTGCCGCTCCTTTTAATTGCATGTAGGGTAAACCAACCCAATTTCGTGATACTAAGGATTTGTTATGGAATATATCACACATAATTAACATGAATACTGTTTTAGTTTGTTACACTGCCTACATTCATACTAATTGACCATTCTAAAATCTCATTCCCAAAGTAATGAAGATAATGAAGGCATAATTGAACCAAACGTAAAATATGTTAGCTACATGTACATTACTTAGAGATAGCCTACCTAATTTCGTGATAGTTGACACCTATTTCCGTGATAGTCAATGTTCCATTCACAATATTAAATTTATTCTCTGGCATTGCAACATTCTTCTTCTCTTGCATACTCATTTAAAATATTTATTCACTGTTACTGCCACGTTTTTCTTCACTTTGCTCACTCACTGCATATAAATGCAGTGGGTGAATTCCTTCAATATACGTATTGGTAGTTTTCATGGTACTAGTGAAAACAAAAACAGTTTCTATTTTTATCCACTGTCGTATTTATCTTTATATGTACGACAAAACCAATCCTCATGTTTTCTTCTTCAAAATTTTATATTATTAATGCTTCAGGTCACTTGTGTTTGGTTCGGTTCTTGAAGATACTTTGTCGTTGTTTCCAAAAGATCTTCCTATATTCCCAACAGGCACTGTTTGATGTTCGTTCCCACTACGTTTCACGGAGTCCTTCAGTGTGTCCCAGGGAATCCAAAATTCTTTGACAGCTTTATACATTGACTACTTTTCTACTAATACCTTCCGAACACCTTTTTTCAGGCTTTGGGTGTTAGAATTTTCTTTTCTTTTGGAAACAGTGCCATCAATTACTGCATTTTTACTCCTTTATTCGGATGATTTGTTTTTATGTGGAGCCATTTTACTCGCAGAAATTCACTCATTTTCGTAACTCTCCTACTCTTAATTGCACTTGAGAAACCGATATAAAACATGATGTATTACACCTTAGTATATTAATATTAGCCTGTAACTAGAAATAATATCAAATATTTAGTAACAATAAGGTAAATTACCATTGTTTGAGAAAACTACAGCAGCACAACCACACCACAGCACTTTCTACACATAAATGGATGATGACACCAAACGAGGATGATTCAGACTTTGAAACTTTTCACAGATCTTAAGCATTGAATGCCATGTATGCAGCACACTTGAGAAAGTTAATTTTTCACAGAATTTAAGTATTGAATGCCATGTGTGCAGCACACTTGGGAAAGTTAACTTTTCACAGAGTTTAAGCATTGAATGCAGCACACTTGAGAAAGTTAACTTTTCACAGTTTAAGCATGGACTGTCATGTATGCAGCACACTTAAGAAAGTTCATTTTTCACAGGGTTTAAGTATTGAATGTCATGTGTGCAGAACACTTGAGAAAGTTAACTTTTCACAGTTTAAGCATGGACTGTCATGTATGCAGCACACTTAGGAAAGTTCATTTTTCACAGAGTTTAAGTATTGAATGCCATGTGTGCAGCACACTTGAGAAAGTTAACTTTTCACAGTTTAAGCATGGACTGTCATGTATGTAGCACACTTAGGAAAGTTCATTTTTCACAGAGTTTAAGTATTGAATGTCATGTGTGCTGAACACTTGAGAAAGTTTTAGTGTGGTATATTTTACTCCGTAATAGGACTAACTTCACATATCACGAAATAAAGTACGTTTACCTAATACAGGACGTAGCTTCAATAAAGGCCCATAACTCCATCGAGCCTTTTCCTGGAGAATGAATAATAGATTATTCATAGTTTCTTTGTTATTATATCCACAGTTTTGTGGATAAATACTGGTTAGTGATGCTGGTAAACCTATTTATTTTAATACATAGTATGAGCCCTTTTACTATAGAATATAACATATTCATTGTTGAGTATCATTAATAAGTAATGCAAAATGTTAAATGGCAGATCAATATTTTGAATTAATTAAGTAAAGGAGTAAAAGAAAAATCTTGTAATAAAAATAATTTCAAATAATAAAGAAAAACTTAGAAGACAGAGTGAAAAAGTATGAAAAACTAAGCTTCAAGGGTAGATCTTCAATCAGCATATTGGGTTCTATTGAAGAAAAGAACCAGAGAAAATTATTCCATATCTAACGAGAATTAAATCATTGGCTTTCCCAAAACACTCTATTAAATGTTTCATATAAACATTTTTATTTCGAAGTAAATTCTTTCGATCATATACTATCATAATACACTTCTCTCTTAACTCTCGACATTTACCTGGGGTCATTTCTGACCTACACCATATTTTATTGTTAATATCTACATCCATATATTCCGAAAAGTTCCAGTACCTGGATATGCATCCTTGGTTATTTTAGTTTCCTTTACAATTAAAATTAATATTTCATAATTATATAGTCTATTGATTTTTTTTTCATGTTTATTACTTGCGTTCGTGATGGATTCAGCTATAGAACACGTATTTACTTACTAGTTCGAATTATTTTGCAGTGATAGTGTTTTGTTAAAGGAAAGTGAACGTGTACGTTGCAAAGTGAGCAAATAAAGCAAATGCAGCATAAACTGCCATGTAGGCTATGGATAAAATGTTGTAGGTTCAAGAGTAATAAATTATTTTTATTTGTAAAATTAACTTCTTGTTCTTTCTACTGCAGCAGGTGATGAGACTTAATTAATTAATTGTCTATATATAATAATTAACACATGATGCAATAACAATTTCCTTTATGATTTATTTCAATAAAAGTGGCTGTGTTCTCTGATAATAGACAAAATATAAACACATACAGAATAAACAGTCTAAAATTGAAATAATTAAATTAATGAATTCATTCATTCATTCATTCATTCATTCATTCATTCATTCATTCATTCATTCATTTATTCATTGTTTAAACATAATGAGTAAACTTCGCATATATTTAATATAAAAATGCATTAAGCTATAAAATATCATAATTATTAACAACAAATACTCTTGGGGTCAAAAATACTCCAGATAAGCAGCAGTAAGTTGTGAAGGTTAAATTGACTGAGCAAATTGAGAATTAATGACATTACTTGCGGTTCAGTTTACATATAATCTACATAATATCAGCCAGAACCTCAATCAGAGGTCAAATTTTGAAGCATAGGTCCTTATTGCAACTCGTCCTTAATTATTTATCTTTAAATATCGTTCTGCTCCGTTCCATTGCAATCTCAGTACTGAAAAATGAATACTTTACAATAAATCGCTTATTTATCTTCAGTGGGCGATTCCGTATTGTGTCAAATCACGAAAGAAATAACTGTTCTTGGGAATCGAGCCGGGACGTCCAAGATGCGAAGCTCGGAAGGGAATCCCTGGAGCGGGCTGTGGCAGCAGCTGTGCCGGCCGGCCGGCAGGTGTGGAGAGCCCTCGTCACGTCGCACTTGACAGCCGCCCCATTGTTGTCATTTAGTGTTTATTGTTGTTTCCGTCAGTGGCTCGGGATCATTTCACGGAATTCATATTCAAATCGGAGTGCTGAATGTTACGGTGATTAGCAGCTTATTGTCCGCTTGTTTTGCCCGTCACCAAACCTGTTTATTATGTTGTATTACACCTCGCAGGGGTGGCCAAATATCGGAAAACTCACAATAAGGAATTGAATATCTTTAATAAGGAAAAGTACATTAATATCATTAAGTTGACAGGTAGGACTACTTTTCCATTGTGTGCTTCACAACTATCCAGTTCTTAATCATTTGTGGATGATAGTATTGTTTCTAAATAGAACTAGTCAGCGATATATGCAATGGAGGATGGAAGGAACTGGTTACCCTATCTCACTATCTCCTGGCTTAGTTGACTCATGAGTGTCAGTTTTGAGGTTCAAACCTATCTTCGGACAATGGACTAAAAAAATGTAGTATGTACTCTAAATAAGAATGCAGAAGTTCGTAGACAATAAGCTACTGTTTTTTTTTTACTTGGTTATTTAACAATGCTGTAACAACTACTAGGTTATTTAACATCGATGGAATTTGATGATAGCGAGATGGTATTTGGCGAGATGAGGCTGAGGGTTCGCCATAGTTTACCTAACATTCGCCTTACGGTTGGGATAAACTCGCAAAACCCAATCAGGTAATCAGCCTAAGCACAAGTCGAACCCACTCCCGAGCGCAACTGCGGATCGGCAGCAAGAGCCTCTGGAGACTGAGCTACGCCGGTGGCTACTATACTCCTAGTACTTGAAAGACATTATATTTAATTTAGGCCTATACATTGTATCGTTTTTTAAGTGAATATGAGTAAGACTTTCAGGCAGCCATTCTGAAAAATAGATTTTTAACGCTAAACAAACGTGTTAAAAATTGGCTATCAAGCTTATACGGAAACGTTTGCAAAGTACTTTTAACGCTAGTGTGAAAAGTACTTTCAGCCAGGGGTGTATGTCTTCATGAATGTTCTTCAGTTTGGCGCATTGGAACCGGAGTTTTGTTAGCTGTGTTCCGAAGGGAATGACGGGGGAAAATCATATTATAAATGTTGCCAATATGACAATTTTAAACAGATTATAAAAGCATATAAATATTTATAGAATTTCCCAGTTTTATGATATTGATATTATCTTATTATTGAAGTATAAAATGTATATTTCTATAGGTGATTTATTATTTTAACTGGCGATAAAGTAGCTATATTAGACAAAGTAACCATATTATCCACTTTCGTAAGCTAGTCTGTGATTAGATGTTAGCGATCCTGTTAGTTTTAATACTGAAGATACACGCCGTTACTGTGGACAGATCGAGTAGCAGACGGAATGTGTTGTTTTCAGTTTAATGTCCAACCATTAAACTTAATGTATATTCATATGCACAAGTCAAAACCATATTGTGTTATGTACATATGGTTGAACATTTAATTTAAAATGATCGCTACGGTTTAGATAGATATACGAATCAATTAAGAATTAAGTGCAATTATGAAAAATTAAAGGTCATCCAGGTTTGAACTGGAAACCTCTCTCTGCTGTCGCTCTACCATGAGTTACACAATCGCCTACTTTTAATGAGGTAAGGTTTCAATATTACAATGAGGAAGAATACAGCAGAGGGAAAGTCGGGGGAATTGTCGAACGAAGAGCTGTCTAAAAAATAATGTGCGACATATACTCGTATGTTAAAAAGTTCGTATTTTACCTTAGGTATTGCTGTACTCGATCTGCTGCCTCGATTCGCAAATATTCCTAGTCAAAAAATAAAATTGAATTTTTAACATTTGAGGGATTCCGTTCACACTGTGGCTTCTTAGCAGGTAATGAGACAGCTGAAATCTGCATTGGCGCCAAATATTGGAGAGCTAGGTTGTTAATGGCTTAAATGCCAAAACAGCACATTAGAAACCAATCAATCAACCACATTTGAAGGATACTACAAGCAAATAACAATCTAAGAAAAAACAAAAATTAAAATTGAGATTTTGATGCCAACTGCTAGTTTAGGGTCTTAACTATAGTATGAAAAGGATTAAAGCTTACAAAGAACAATCTTGTCCCTTAAAAATGGCTCTTAAAATCTGGCCTAAATGGAAGATCAATCCAAGTCAACTGATTCTATTAAAGAACAAGCCAAGTCAGCTTATTGTAGTAATAATTGTCAGCCATTTCCAACAGAAAAAGTTGTTGCTCTTGTTTCGTTAGTACACATGTTAATTTAAACGGTGGTTTTAAAATTCAGTTTGTTGATTTTATTTCGTCCTAAACCCAGCATTATAGAAAACAGTAGGCCCTGTCATTAAATTTGCCAGATCAACTGGTTGTGTTAGGAGCAATAGATTTAAGAGTGAGTGATTGAGACTGTGGAGGAGGAGGAGAATGAGGAGGAGGAGAAGGAGGAGGAGCAGCAGCAGCAGCAACAGCAGCAGCTTCTACAACTAAACCAAAAAAATAGCCAAAGGTGAGGGAATAGCAGATGGTGATAAACGAATTCGTGCAATGAATCATTTATAAGACGAAGCCTGCCAGTGTCAATGCTTCACATATTTTCTGATTGATACTGAAGCAAAAGGAAAAACCATAATAACGGAATTCAACTTATTAGGATTTAGGGATGAGCACTCCAGTTACTTCTGTGGCTAATCCCATTAGGCAAAGGTGTCCACGTAAAAATGATGGAAATGTTTTACGAAATAACAGCTATAAAGTAAGAGTCATAAAGGAAGGGCAGCTGACTGAAATTCCTATTAGTCAAGAAGCATTCGTGGCTATCCATGGCATTACAAATCAAAGCAAACTGACTTGATTACAAATGACCTCTATAGAACCCGGAGGTTCATCCGGGTTCATTGCCGCCCTCACATAAGCCTCCATCGATCCCTATGCTGAGCAAGCATCCAGTTTTTACCATCATAACCCATATCCCTCAAATCCACTTTAATATTATCCTCCCATCTACGTCTCGGCTTCCCCAAAGGTCTTTTTCCCTCTTATCTGCCAACTAACATTATACGTATTTTTGGATTTGCTCATACTTGCTACATGCCCTGCCCACCTCTAACATCTGGATTTAATGTTTCTAATTATGCCAGGTGAAGAATACAATGCGCGTAGTTCTGTTTTGTGTAACTTTCTCCATTCTCCTGTAACTTCATCCCTCTTAGTCCCAAATATTTTTCTAAGCATCTTATTCTCAAACACCCTTAACCTCTCTTCCTCTCTCAAAGTGAAAGTCCAAGTTTCACAATCGTACAGAACAACCGGTAATAGCCTATAACTGTTTTATAAATTCTAACTTTCAGCTTTTTTGAGAGCAAACTAGATGATAAAAGGAGCGGTGGTAAATTGCACTGCAATTCAAACTTGCTGTATGTAAACTGCACTGGTTGTGCATGTAGTAAATTGCATTGGGTGTTGTAAATTGCATTTCTTCTCATTTTATTAACTTTTTCCAATATTTTTGCCCGTCTCTACACGCTCGACAATCGAATACATCGCCTTGCATGAATTTGATAGGGTTTGTTTTCATGAACTGACTCCTTCATGAAGTAGGCTTTTGCTGCGTATTGAAACTGATGTTTGTTTTTGAGCAGACTCAGGTCACTTTAGTTACGCGTACTCTAACAGTCTAAATTTCTGTTGCTATTCTTGCTGCTTTACTTACAGCCTGATGAAGTAGGAGATGCGTTTGTGCATGCTGTGATTTCCATACAACCTGAAACTGAGTTTGTAGTACAGTTTTCTTCTTGTTTAGTTGACAATTATATTGATGATGATGCGCCATTTCCACCGAATATGTGGGCAGCACAGTCTGCGGACACAGGTCGGACAACGAATGGGTGCGAATCTTTCCATTCGCATTTCTAATCTTCTTTTAATTCTTCTCATCTCAATACACATGTTTTTGTGGACAGTTAATCAGTCTTCAGATCGAAATTTACATAAGATCAATAGCATCAATACACCAAATAGATGAAAAAATTCACACACTAAGAAGAAACAAATTTACGTTGAAAGTCAAATTTCTGATTACCAGGAAGGGAAAATTGATTGATTCAGATTCATAAAAAATACATATTATAAAAAATACATGTTATAGTTTTGTCAAAGTACAGTACAGTGTTAGTATTGAAAAACTGTTTAATAATCGACACGCATAAAGTACAGTAGGCCTAAGTGTTGAACAAGTGTTTCATAACCGGCATGCATAATAAACCGAAGTGTTAGTACAGTCTATACAACAAATAGGCCTATCAGCTTATAGCTTCAGTGCACTTTGTAACTTCTACTCCTCTGTCATCCCGTGCAGTTTACATGGTAAGTGATTAGCCGTCCGGTTTCTTTGTAGTGCAGTTTACTATTTTCCAGTGCAATTTACAATCTCCCGATAAAAGCTTCTATACCGAATAAAAACAGACATTTCCCATGTTTATTCTGCGTTTAATTTCCTCCCGAGTTTCATTACTTTATATTTCTTACCGTTTGTCCGAAATATTTCAATTTTTCTTCCTCTTCAAAGGATAAATTTCCAATTTGTATATTTCCATTTCGTGCTACGTTCTGGTCAAGAGACATAATCATATACTTTGTCTTTTCGGGATTTGCTTCCAAACCTATCTCTTTACTTGCTTCAAGTAAAATTCCCGTGTTTTCCCTAGTAGCTTGTGAATTTTCTCCTTACATATTTACGTCATTTGCGTAAACAAGCAGCTCATATAACCCGTACACTTTAAAAACATCTCTGGATATCACTGACATTCTCCGAACGATCAGAGGATGGGGGGACGCGAATATTAATATTATAAATTTGGAAAAACTAGCTAGTTTTTTCTAAGCATATCAAGTAGTAATCCTTATAATATTATATCAAATGATATTTTATCTCATGAAAAATAATTGGACAGATTTTCGAAACAGGAGCACGACACATCTAATGAAGTCGGAGCTCCAAACTACAGTCAACTTCAACTATTATGCGAGACAAAATCTGTCTTAAAATGCTCTTAATTTAAGCGTAGGCGCCTAAATGTAGAATAAAGTTGTTTTTTAGTAACTGAACGGATAATTTGCCAATTTTCTATGTGAAATTTTGTCGATTCCTTAGTCTCCCGTACTTTCTTCAAAAAAAGTTGGCAACACTAGGAAAGAGATAGGATTTCACGGCCTTCGGATACGTAGTAGGCTATGATGATTGTTTTGCTAGTTGTTAGGAAGTTATTCAAGTGGAGTTCTGCTTGTCATGTAATTTTGGAATATTTATAATAAATGAATAGTTGAATTTATGTTTTCAGTATTTCTAATAGCGTGCTTAAAATTGCTTTTAGGCACGGAAATGTACTTTTAAGCACGCTAATTTGTAGATGCGGAAATCAATGACTTTTCGAAACTAAAATTAGAATCGAAAAGACGTCATTATGAAACGACACGAAAAGACATTTACTAGAAATTTGTTTTTGCTTGTACTCTTCACTTGTTTCGTAAATAACTATTTTCCGATTGATACAACTTCGCCGTCTGAGTTACCAGTTTATTTTCAGAGAAAATTTAAAAAATAAATCACACTCAAATATTTTACAGAATTGAAAAGTTTTTATGCCATACATATATTTAGTAAGGAAAATTTACAGTTAAAATGTATATTGTAGGGTCTATATGTTTCACCGGTGAATAGAATTAATTATGTTTCCTCTGTTCGAACTTCTTATTATTGCTACAAGCAACATATTTTAAGAGTCTGTCAAAATAGTTTATTATATTTAATTTAATTCAATAAATCTGGCGTGTCTTCACATGGGATCGCTTCTACCTGTATGAACACACAGGCCTGCGAGCTTTTGTTGCTTCATAGTCGCTGAAGTGTCGTTACCATAAATTGAAACACGCCTCGCTCCCGTGCCCCCATGCCTTCTCTACGACAATGAAGTAGAAATTCACAATACAAATAAAGATGTCAACTTTTCTCTGAAAATGCTGGCGGTTCGTTGTACTGGTGCTCACTAGATTCACAAAAAGTCTGTGAGGAGGGCCTGGGAAGGGTTCAACACACAATTTGGGTGATCCGTTGCATGACCGCAAACAGCAGTTGAATGGCCATCCTTCCTCTGACGTTCACATATAGACTTGGGCAGGAAATGTGGTGCTGGTATAACTATAGGCCTATATTGCTACTCATTTATATTATTATCAATTACCAATTTCTTTCATCGCTTCCATATTGATCTTTTAAAAATGCAAGATATAGCCATTAATGTTTTAAGACATTCCTTGTTAATTGTAAATAATCATATGTACAGTTCTATATATGAAAAAGAAATTATTCCTCTCAAGGATAGCTGCCTTCCAAAAGTAAAAATAAAATAAAAATAAAATTAAAATTAAAATTAAAATTAAAAATAAAATATTGTTGATATACAATTAATTTAGGTGTTGTTGCCGCTCGGTAACCCTTTTTCAAGGGCAGCTATCCTTTTTGGATTATTATTATTATTATTATTATTATTATTATTATTATTATTATTATTATTATTATTATTATTATTATTCTGCTTCAAGCTGTAGCCTTTAAGGCCGTTGCGGCTCCTTTATTTCTTGTATCCACCTTTTTGCTGGTCGGCCGATACTTCTTTTGCAAGTGGGTACATAGTCAGCGATTATTTTCGGGGTTCTATCTTGGCTCATGCGTTGTACGTGTTCCCACCATTTCTGTTTATACTCATCTACAGTTTCTAACAGGCTGTTAACTTTTAGATTGATTATTATTATTATTATTCCTTTGGGGAGGCCGAGACGTAGATGGGAGGACAATATTAAAATGGATTTGAGGGAGGTGGGATATGATGATAGAGACTGGATTAATCTTGCACAGGATAGGGACCGATGGCGGGCTTATGTGAGGGCGGCAATGAACCTTCGGGTTCCTTAAAAGCCATTTGTAAGTAATTATTATTATTATTATTATTATTATTATTATTATTATTATTATTATTATTATTATTATTATCATTAAACTTTCGTACAACTACAAGTTGGTAAATAAGAGTAACGTGGAATTAGCCATATTCTTAGTATTACAATAAAATTAGGAAGATTGTGTTATTAGTTAACCATTTTGTGAATAATACCAGTATAAGCTGTGCCAAAAATCGTTGTTCTTCGTAATGCACCCATGCGGTACTATACGAATGGTATATAATGATCAGCGAATAGTTTTAACGTTTCCTAGAACACATAGAGAATATTGATCTGAAGGTAACCTGTACGTTCCACATGCGTTACATCTAAGACCGTGTCTCAAAGCTCAATTCTATATTAAGGCCGTGTCTCAAAGCTACATTTTCAGCTGAAGTGAACTAGATAGTTGTCTAAAGAGCCGGATATGACGACAGAAGTTATGATCCAAAGTTACATAGTGAATAGCAATCAAGTCCGTAGTAGCTAGTAAACTTGTGAGTGACTTGTTCACTAAACAAACATGGATACCTTATCAGCAATAATTGGGGTTATGAAGTATGAAGATGCTTTGGAAGTGAAATAATGTAAATATAATGTAGAATAACACGTCAACTTTGAACATTGACAGTGTTAGTATCTTCTTCACAGTGTTTTAAACATTATTGTAATACATTAGGCCCTTAGCTTTTCCACATAACTCGTAATGAAACTGCATTAGGACACTGCCTTCGTAATTCAGTGCTGCACCGTGATGTCGTAGTTTTTAGAAAAAAAATAGCCTATGAAGAAGGCCGTATTCCAAGCATAGTCTACATGTCCAAAGCTCCCTAAGCTGTAGTTTATAAGTAGGGGGCGGATGTTGATGAAAAGTCATCTTCTTATTTTTTACATTAGGACAATACCTATTAATATATAAATCCTTTCTATGTTAATATCAACGTAAAAAGTAATTTCTTATATTTTATTTTTTGCATTTTTCGACGTTTTTGAACTAATAGGTCATTTTTATATTTGTTCGATTTTTTTGGTCATTTTTAATACTTTGAAGAAATTTTAGACCATTTGGAATGCATTTTACTTTCTTCTTCACCGATTGATCTGTTAAATCTTTTTCTAAGCAAATAGGTCAGTAGTAGCCTAATTGCCTGCTGAATAAAGTGAATAACAGTGAAGTTTGAGTTTTATAGTTTGAAACAAGCTGTAAAGACCATCCCTCATTCCACTGAAGTCTTCACCTCACACAACGGAAGTAATATAAAATGCTTGACAACAGCTTAGTTTAAGTGAGGGCTTTGACTGTTACTGTTCTTTTGTCGTTACGAGGGTGCCTTTAGAATTTGTTTGGAAAGAAGGTAACTTTTACCGTGTCCTGGACAGGATGTTGTGTTCCAGACATGGTTCGGAAGGGATGTCTACTGTAATAGATAGTATTTTTAACACAGATATTGCAAGAATGTACTCTGCACTCACAATTTGTTTTGTCATTCACACTCCCACATATGGAAGATCTGATAACAAAAGTGAAGTGCGGAAGGAGGAGGAAACGGAGAATGAAGACACTGACATGGATCACCCTCAATTGAAATATATTGTAAATCTTCATTAAAATCTACAGTTTACCCTTAAAAACTTCATTTTTTTCCATGTCCTTTGCTTTTATCTTCGCCAAATTCGAGGAAGTTGCCCCCGCTCTCCGAGATTTGGAGGGCAGTCATTGAAACAAGGTGACTAATTTTTAAGAAATTGTGGTGCGAGTATTTTGAATAATATTTAAATGTCATTTTTTATTTGATGTCATTTATCCATTAGTTTAAGGGAATTTTAATGATCATTTTAAGTATATTTTTAGGTCATCAACATCCGCTCCCTATTTATGTCACTTAGTTGTTAATCACTAGTGTGTAGTATGGACTTGAGCTTCGAGATACGGCCTACACACTAGTGACTAGGCATGTATACTAATAGAGTAAGTAAGCCTACTCTTGCGGTGGAAATTTAAGTTTCAGGTATTATTTAATGATAGCATATTTCATTGTGATTTAAAATTTTGTATTTCTCAGTAGCTCCAAGGCTTCACAGTCTTGGACAAATCTTTATCTCCCCTTCTTATGGTTTTCGACCTAATATTCAACAGATACATGGAGGAGATAGATCTAGGGACATGAAGTCAGCACGACACCAGGCCTGTATCTACGACAACACAGAAATTCATTTTAGCAAGAGCAAACACCATTCCCTACGTGGGATTCGAACCTGAAATATAGCTTCAACACAACACCGGGGTCTGCAATTGCGTTAATATTGACTCCGATTGCATTTGCAGAACTCTTTGTCAACGCTAGCTAACAGAAACGCTAGATGTCGCATAATTATCAGGACGCAAATGAGTCCGGGGTACACTTCTGTACTAAATTAAATTCGTGTGAGGGTCTGCCTCGTCTGCATTCCTGGCGCGCACGGTTGCGGAGACAATGCTGTCATTTGTCGGAGCGGGTTTGTTTGACAACACAACTAGGAGCTGCATCACTTTGCGGGGCGAGTCGTAAAAAGGAAAGAATTCGGTGCTCACAGGTGTTCCAAACAAACCCTCAAAGGGAAGGGTTCATGTCAATATTGTACCAGTGGCATTCTGCAATTTGCATAAACAAACACTTGACAATCACCACCCGGAACGGTTCACATCGACTTGGTTGTGTGGGACACCCCAGCAACGGTCACAACCACAATGGTCTTGCCTGCCGACTACGTTACGATTCGAAATGAAACAGAAAAATTAAATCTCCGAGTACCTTAGAAAATTGTAAGGCCAATAACAAAAACTGATGTGTAACCTTTGCGCCTTCTGTTGTAATCAATTTCTTATTATGAAGAGAATGCATGAATGCATGAATCGCCTGCTGAAACTTCATTGTCAACCATATTTTTGGACTTTTCGACCTGGACGTATATGAACACATTGCGGAACTGAATAGACTTGAGGCCAGCTTCGCTGTAGAAAGATATTATTTTGACCAAAATATACAAGGTGAACAGTAGTCTAGCCTAAGTAATGTCATTAATTTCAGTGGGTTATTCTTTGAGATATTTCGAACAAAAAACATTAATTCAATTTTGCTCGTGTTTTGCTTCCCTTTCCAGATAAAAATTGTTTTACATGAAATATACCATAGCTTGTTTTGGGAAAGCCATTGATTTAATTCCCAATATGATCACACAATTATGTTAATAAAAGATTGAAAGAATTTTAGTTTTGTTCTTTAAATGTCTAGAAATTTGATCACAACAAATGTAACATTTTAAAATTCTATTTCAGAACGAAAAGTTACATTTGTTCACTTCAAATGTCTGCACATTTAAAGGACAAAACTAAAATTCTGTCAGTAATTTATTATCATAATACACTGCTCTCTTAAATTTACTGAGCATAACACAAAATTAGTTCCCAAATTACGCTAAGTAATTTCATATGAAACATTTCTTTTTACGAAAAGGAAGCAAAAATGAGCAAAACTGTATTGTTTAAACTTTTTTGTTTGAAATATCTCAAAGAATAATCCCCTGAAATTAATTAAATTACTTACGGTTCACCCTGTATAGGCCTACTATTACAGTACCCTATTGTTAATTCTTGAAAACAGAATTATACCGACACAATAAAGATATGACATAGGCGGAGATCGAACACATTATCGTGGTTTCCATTAACTTTTCCGATATATTTCTTTTGTTGGTCAGTGTATTAAATATGTTTAAAGTCATTTACAGAAATAGATTAAGTAATTTACCATGTAACGAGCATGTCATATAAATATAGCCTGTCGGTAAAATAAAAACGAATATGGCCACAAATTTGACATCTGGTTAGACCTGAAATTTCATCAGTATATTCAACTATAGACTATATTTTGATTTTGTCAATATTTCATCAAGTTTTATTTTGAGTGAAGATAAATAGCGGTCTAAGTGCATACCTGGCCTACAGACATAACACAATAAAATTGACAACTGATTTCATTCAATAACTTCCGTTAAAACATAAGGGGCTATTTAATTATGTGTCTGATTATAAAAAATTTCAATCTGAACGAAAGATACTCAGTTATAAAGAAGGGATCTCGGTTGTCTCTGCCACTGAATCACCGAGTCAGGTCTATTAACATATTGCAAGGGAAATAATACGCCTACTATGTGTGTGTATCCAATGCCTACCCACTTCACTTGCGTGATTCGGGTTACGCATATAGCGGATAGATGGCAGAACTGACACATTTTCAAGTTACACAACACTTTGCCTGGCCACGCTATGAGATGGGTACCGTACCAATTGCGCAAGAAAAAAGTTAAAATTCGACCAACTGTGCGCAAACAGATATTTTATAACTAGAACAGCTGCGCGCAAGCTTGGGATAAGTGTGTAATATGCTTAGAAATAATATGAAATTATTGTAACGCGTGATATAATCGATTTTGATATTGCTGATAAAGTTAGTTACCTGCCCTAGTTAATAATGAATATGGCAACATCCATGAAAGTAACGAGTATGGTAATACTGATAGTCAGTTTTAACTTATGGCAACACTGATAACGTTAATCTGTTGTTCCGAGTGTAGGTTGGCCACATCCATGAAAGTATTGAGTATGGTGTTAATGATCATCAGTTGTAACATATGGTAACGCTGATAACGTTAATCAGTTGTTCCGAGTGTAGGATGGCAATATTCATGAAAGTATTCATTATGGTGTTATTGTAATCAGTTGTAACATATGGTAACACTGATAACGTTAATCAATTATTCCGAGTGTAGGTTGGTAACTTCCATGAAAGTATTGAGTATAGTGTTACTGATAAACAATTTTAACTTATGGCAAGACTGATAACGTTAATCAGTTATTCCGAGTGTAGGTTGGCAACATCCATGAAAGTATTGAGCATGATGTTACTGATAATCAGTTGTAACATATGGTAACGCTGATAACGTTAATCAGTTGTTCCGAGTGTAGTTTGGCAACATCCATGAAAGTATTGAGCATGATGTTACTGATAAAATCAGTTGTAACATATGGTAACGCTGATAACGTTAATCAATTATTCCGAGTGTAGGTTGGTAACTTCCATGAAAGTATTGAGTATAGTGTTACTGATAAACAATTTTAACTTATGGCAAGACTGATAACGTTAATCAGTTATTCCGAGTGTAGGTTGGCAACATCCATAAAAGTATTGAGTATGGTGTTAACTGATAATCAGTTGTGACATATGGTAACGCTGATAACGTTAATCAGTTATTCCGAGTGTAGGTTGGCAACATCCATGAAAGTATTGAGCATGATGTTACTGATAAAATCAGTTGTAACATATGGTAACGCTGATAACGTTAATCAGTTGTTCCGAGTGTAGTTTGGCAACATCCATGAAAGTATTGAGCATGGTGTTAACTGATAATCAGTTGTGACATATGGTAACGCTGATAACGTTAATCAGTTGTTCCGAGTGTAGTTTGGCAACATCCATGAAAGTATTGAGCATGGTGTTAACTGATAATCAGTTGTGACATATGGTAACACTGATAACGTTAATCAGTTGTTCCGAGTGTAGGTTGGCAACATCCATGAAAGTATTGAGCATGGTGTTACTGATAAAATCAGTTGTAGCATATGGTAACGCTGATAACGTTAATCAGTTGTTCCGAGTGTAGTTTGGCAACATCCATGAAAGTATTGAGCATGGTGTTAACTGATAATCAGTTGTGACATATGGTAACACTGATAACGTTAATCAGTTGTTCCGAGTGTAGGTTGGCAACATCCATGAAAGTATTGAGCATGATGTTACTGATAAAATCAGTTGTAACATATGGTAACGCTGATAACGTTAATCAGTTGTTCCGAGTGTAGGTTGGCAACATCCATGAATGTATTGAGCATGGTGTTAACTGATAATCAGTTGTGACATATGGTAACGCTGATAACGTTAATCAGATATTCCGAGTGTAGGTTGGCAACATCCATGAAAGTATTGAGCATGATGTTACTGATAAAATCAGTTGTAACATATGGTAACGCTGATAACGTTAATCAGTTGTTCCGAGTGTAGGTTGGCAACATCCATGAAAGTATTGAGCATGGTGTTACTGATAATTAGTTGTGACATATGGTAACGCTGATAACGTTAATCAGTTGTTCCGAATGTAGGTTGGCAACATCCATGAATGTATTGAGCATGATGTTACTGATAATCAGTTTTAACATATGCTAAGCTGATAACGTTAATCAGTTGTTCCGAGTGTAGTTTGGCAACATCCATAAATGTATTAAGCATGGTGTTACTGATAATTAGTTGTGACATATGGTAGCGCTGATAACGTTAATCAGTTGTTCCGAATGTAGGTTGGCAACATCCATGAAAGTATTGAGCATGGTGTTACTGATAATTAGTTGTGACATATGGTAACGCTGATAACGTTAATCAGTCGTTCCGAATGTAGGTTGGCAACATCCATGAAAGTATTGAGCATGATGTTACTGATAATCAGTTTTAACATATGCTAAGCTGATAACGTTAATCAGTTGTTCCGAGTGTAGGTTGGCAACATCCATGAAAGTATTGAGCATGGTGTTACTGATAATTAGTAGTGACATATGGTAACGCTGATAACGTTAATCAGTTGTTCCGAATGTTGGTTGGCAACATCCATGAAAGTATTGAGCATGATGTTTGTTCGTACCGTTTTGCTTCTTATTGGATCTGGCTCTAGAAATGCCATCTTCTGGACTTTTCCGTTTATATTTTCATCCCGAATTCTTTTGCTATATTCAATATTGGAAATATTTCGGTTTGTAAATCATTTTCTGTAGTACAATATGCCATTAGGGAAGTCCAGAATAAATAGTGGATTTGAAATTGAACGGCTTACATCAGCTGCTTGTTTATGCGGATGACGTAAATATTTAGGAGAAAACTCGCAAATGCTTATGGAAAACACGGGAATTTTACTTGAAACAAGTAAAGAGATAAGTTTGGAAGTAAGCTTAAATCCCGAAAAGACGAAGTATATGATTCTGTCTCGTGACCAAAACATAGTACGAAATGGAAATATAAAAATTTATCCTTTCAAGAGGTGCAAAAATTCAAAGTCGTGGTCTAGGACATCCTACCTAGGACTCGCGTTACGGATTGCGCCCTGGTTCGGGTGCTCATGGGGGAAGAAACTTTCTCATGCGATTGCGGCCAGTATATGGGACCGGTGCCCACCCAGCATCGTTATGCACTTGGGGAGCTACGATAAGTAGCGAAATCCGGTTACGAAAGCCAGCTATACGCCTAACGGCTGGGGGGATCATCATACTAACCACACGAATCCTCCAATCTGGTTCGATGATCGTCCACCTTTGCTTCGGCATGTGGACGTGAGGCCAGCAGCCGGCTGGTCGGTCATGGTCCTTCATGGGCTGTCGTGGCTCGGAATGTTATTATTATTATTATTATTATTATTATTATTATTATTATTATTATTATTATTATTATTATTATTACTCGGGAAGAAATTAAACGCAGAATAAATACGGAAAATGCCAGTTATTATTCGGTCGCGTAACTTTTGTCATCCAGTCTGCTCTCAAAAAAGCTGAAACTTAGAATTTATAAAACATTATATTACCGGTTGTTCTGTATGGTTATAAAACTTGGACTCTCACTTTGAGAGAGGAACAGAAGTTAAGGGTGTTTGAGAATAAGATGCTTAGGAAAATATTTGGGGCTAAGAAGGATGAAATTACAGGAGAATGGAGAAAGTTACACAACGCAGAACTGCACGCATTGTATTCTTCACCTGACGTAATTAGGAACATCAAAATTCAGACGTTTGAGATTGGGAGGTCATGTAGCACGTATGGGCGAATCCAGAAATGCATGTAGAGTGTTAATTGGGAAGCCGGAGGGAAAAAGACGCCTATGGGGAGGCCGAGACTAGGTAGGAGAATAATATTAAAATGGATTTGAGGGAGATGGGTTATGATGATAGAGACTGGATTAATCTTGCACAGGATAGGGACCGATGGCGGACTTATGTGAGGGCGGCAATGAAACTCCGGGTTCTCTAAGAGCCATAAGGAAGTAAATAAGTAGCAATGATTACTTGATCGTCCACAAGAAGTCGGGTGTTTATTTTTAATTTCGAAATTTTTAGGGAAATATCTGAAGAATATAGCCTACGTTTTTCCATTTTATATATCATTTCGTTCATGCAAGTATGAAATTGAATTGGTGATGAAGTAGATCTTAAGTCAGGAGACATGTTTTATTTTATATATTACAGCATAAGAATGTACCAAATTTATTACTATAAATACAATAGAAATATACACTAGAAACAAAATGAATGTTAAAATAAACAGTCATATTTCGGAAGGAAAAATATATTATATTAATAAGTTCGACAGTACTACTTCGTTTTATAGGAAATTTATTTTTCTCCCGTCGCTCTCATTGTTTACTTGAGACAAGTCTGTGACATTGTGGTAACTCATCGCAACTGTGGTAGACTAGACAGCTGCGTTTGTGGCTCGGAGCTAGCGCGTTAGTCTTCCATGCAAACAGCCAAGGTTCAATCCCCGGTCTGGTCGTAATAGAATTTATGATGAAAAGACAAACGTTGTAGAGAGATTTTCTCAGGGTATTCCTGTTTTCTTCTTTGATTCCGCCTACGCTCACCTCCTTTCCCCTTATTTCATCTGTCATCTGTAAATATTAAAAGTAGCCTGGGATGAAATCTTGAGGGTAGTATTTATCTCAAATGACAGTATAGGATTGAAGGGCATGCAGTTCCAGGCCCAAAGATTTATCAGGTAGGTTACTGGTGTGTGGGTGATATCTGGCTCTATCAAGGCTGAGGTAGAATGGCCCGACTGTCAACATCGGATTCACGATACCATCCAGACTTCCTGTAGGACTGGAAAAAATCATTGAATCTATATGGCGCATAATGCTCAAAACGATTACGTTGCATTTATCGTACATTTAGTCCTAGATCTACGAGTATGTTAAGAATGACATCTCAGTTCTCAGTTGACATGCCTAACTCAAGTTATATCGCCAGAATTTTATCATAGTCAGCATCATCATGATCTAACTATTAATTACGCGATAAGAATGTTAGAATTTTTTTCTTTGTTACTGCTGTGGGGTAATTGTTAGCATGTTTGATTATGAAACGAGCAATCCCGGGTTCTAATTCTGGTTTTTCCGAGGTTTTCCGTCAACCAACTGAAGTGAAAATGCTGAGCAACTTCTTTGCATTGGACCTCAAACTCATTTCTCCATCATTTTTTCACATACCAATGTCATCATTACCATAGCTCGGGTGAAGTTCACGATATAAATTACTGTATTCGAACAAGAGCGCGACCATTCGACGACAGATAACTTATCATTAACAAGCATTCCTCGGCGCTAGCTGGCGACATACGTAGGGGGCTGGCCTAGGAACGAGTGGGGTTGCCTGCTAGGAACCTGGGTACGCAGCGAATCTTAGTGTGAGTTGGGAATGCTCCTAGTTTGAGGGTAGCGCATTAGATATTCTAGGTCGCAGATCAGGGTCGTACCCCACTACTGAAATTAAATTCAATTCCATGGCTTCTTTGGAAAAAAAGTGAAACTGAAAGATCAGTGTCTTAACCTACAAGACTCCTGTCGCTGAATAAGAAGACACAAGGAAAATAGTACCAGCTATTTCTCGCCAAAATTTGGAGGCAGTGCACAATAAATCCATATGAATGGTCCAAGAACGCATGACTCTGTACCACACAATAGTTCTTAAAAGACCTTTAGAATCAAGCTATTGATAACGTATGATAATTACATCCATAAAATAAACTAAAACTTGCAAAACTTCACAAAATTTCACTTGTGCATCGAGTCTTCTAAATATTATGTATCATTGACTATCACTAATACTTATACCATAAACGTTTACAAATAGATGCGACTTAGGGTTGCCAACTTTTCAAAATAAAAAGAAAAATTTTATCGACATTTTTAGTGACTCATGCTTTCTTAATTTCCATTGAAAATTATGAAAGGATTACACATCATACAACCATTGTACACACACTCACATCATAGTATCTAATTTTTAACGATAGGCCTACTTTTATATTTTCAAACTGATTTAGCTTCATTTAACAATTTACTGTAATGTTTTAATACATTAAAAAACTCTTTGCAGGGTATGTCAAAATTTATAACAATTTGAAGCTCTGAATTTAATTCCTCACATCAGTCCATTTGTTCTTCATCATTGAAAACACTCGCTTCACAAACACATTCGATCCAGGTATCCTCAGTATGGAACATATGAATCCGGAAATGTTTGACACTTTCTGATGCGGCATCAATGAGAAGAATTTGACCCACTTTTCACTTAGACACAGAATCTCCATCTTTAGCAATACAGTCAGTAAAACTGTTATTTAGTATTTTACTGTTACCCAGCGCCAAATTCGAAATAATGGAAGAAAGTAGGCTATTGTACGGGGGAATAAAAAACGTAAGTCCACATTAGCAGCCAGGAAACGTAAGAATACGGGAAAAGGCACAATCTGGCAATCCTAATGCGGCTTGGTAGTTATAAGTTATAAGCCTATTAGTGGTGGGGTGTGATTTGATTTTGTCGCTGTGACAGGTTTGTAGCTGGTTCCGACTGTGACTATAGTTCCAAAATGACAGCTCCGAGAAATCGCTAGCTCCGGGCGATATGTGACTCATAGTGACGATGACAACTGATGTAAGTAGCCCTATACATATATCACAACTACAGAGTCCAGACAACTTCAAGTCTAAAGATTAACGTGAAGGACAACATAACTGGGATCTAATTAATTATCACCCCACTCAAAAGGTTAACGTAGGCAACTCCCTGACACTCTAGCTACAATGCACTCGCTGTATACTTCCACGAATGATGCACCAAATTATCCGTAGACATTCTTGGGAGAATATACGTACTCCATACATTGCGATAACACAGCTCAGAGCATGTTTGTTATACTCGCCACACTATTTATTATTCCTGATAATAAGAAATTCAGTTCGTACAAAAGCGATAAACATAAACATCTGTCGGATCGTGATGAGAAATATTCACAATCGTCAAGAATCATCCTAATACATAAATCACACTGTGACAAAATCGCTGTTATCTGTCACAGCGATTTTTCCCGAGCTGTTACGTTTCGCAGCTGTGAAGGCAAAACGCAGTCACACCCCACCTGTAAAGCTTATATCTTCGTTAATTTTTGTGTGTAGTAAACAACGAACTATATAACGTGATCTCACCGTCAAGCGTTAAAATGGAGAGTGACTTCTAGTGATTTTAATGTGTTTTGCCCTCACAACGTTCGGCGATGTCTCCGGACTCTGACTGGCGAATCAATTGTACCCGTGCGTCCGTCTCATTGTCACCACTCGATCATGCGCCAAAACGCTGCGGCGGGGACAGGGGAGAGCGCCGCCAATCCGAGTGTCGGGTTTCCACGCACTGCGCGACGTGACACCCAATCCTTCGCTGCGGGCTTCTATCAGCTGTTATCGCACTTGAGTGTTACCTGCGGCACTACGTCTCAGCCGGAAAATGGCGAACGATCACGGACGGACTGCCATGCCGTTTCAGATTCTGCTAGTCAGACACCGGAAACCAGACTTCGAATCGTGGCGAAACGAAACAGAATATATTGTGGACAAAGACAAGTCTAGCTTTAAACGCTCAGGGCCGTATTCATAGACATTTTTAGCGCGGGCTTCCGGTGGATGATCAGCGTTTTTCTTATTAATAAACTAATGTTAGCGATAGGATATGATTTGAATTCTATACTAGTAACCAGTGGATAGCCGGGGCTAGCTTAGTTCGCTCGTAGCGCGTGCTGCGAAACGTTTACGAATAGCACCCTTAGAGTTTCCGAATCCATCATTAAAATATAATGAGTAGGGGCTTGATTTTGTGGTGATTACTTCAGTCTGATTTCGGTTATTAAAATGATTTATTTTCGGAGAAGATTTCGTAAAAAAAAGCAATTTCGTGCATATTTCACACCCTAAAGAAACTCATAAAATAAAAGAGTAGCATTTCTTTAAATTATTATTGAAATACTCCCTTTGAAACGAACTGTAAATTGTTTGCATCATTAATTAAATTCATAATTCAGTTTTATTCGACTGTGAGGGTGGTGACAGCACTGCCTTCTTGATCTCACGAAGGCAGTTACGGGAAAGGCAAATGACCGTTGTCTGCTTGCGCTGTCCCTGGAAGCGGCCCTTGAAACTATGAGTACATTGTTGCCAGGTGCCACACGCGTGTAATGCTGAATGATCAAATATGTACTGCCAGGCAACATTCAAAACATAGCGCTTCCATTATCGAGTCGCGCATTACGTCGTTGTTCTACATGACTCAATCCCCACTCCAGTCTGACTGGTAGGAGCATTTGGTTTCTGCGCACTTTATTCTGCATAAATATGAGATTGAGAATGTTATTAAAATATAACAGCTTCTTTTGCATGCTCGTGGTATTAATCTATTTATTTTTTTTATCCAAAACTGGTCTCCACTCTGCGAAAAGCCCAATTTCAACAATCCATCAGTAGGTACGTTCATATTTAAATTATTTTATTTTTAATTCCATCCAATTGAACGCAACTGTTTTAAAATGGATTTAATAACCGTATTAGGCTATATGACAATCGTATTGTTTTGAGTGTCTTCCAGAAAATACTCAAAAAGAGTTGTTTAGAATTTTGAAAAATTAATTGTAAGTTCGCAAAAACTAACTCAGTAGGTATTATCATACATAGCTAAATTTTCCAGGAGTTCTTTAATACAACGGTATCTCAAAGACAATGTATTTTGCACTCTTCCATTGGTAATGAGTTTTGGAATAATATTCTGGGAAAATTCTACAGATAGTAATAAAAGGCCTATGTTCCTGTTACAAAAAAGAGTAAGTACTTAATTAGAATAATAGTAGGTGCCAAATCTAGGAAATCGTATATGACCATTTTGGAAAAACTACAAATAATGCCCATGGCTTGTCAGAATATTTTTTTCATTAATAAACTTCTTTGTATGTAATCGACAAAACTTTGTAACTAATTCAAGATTTCGTAGTATAAATACTCGTAAAAAATTGCTTCCATACTCCATCGGTAAGTCTATCATGCTATCAAAAAGGAGTGCGTTATATGGCAGTAAAATTTTTTAATAGTCTCCCCACGAATATAAACATCAAACTCAAAACAGAAGATTATTTAGGGCCAAATTAAAGGAGTACTTAATTTCTCACGTTTTCTATTCTGTAGGTAAATTCATGACATTCAACAAGGCGCATGAATATTTCTGTCTTGTATTAAGTATTGATATTAACCCATTATGTTGTATTAGTATATTGTAAATCTCTTCTGTATGTATTTCAACTAGACTGTGACAATATTAAGACTTTGTAGTACTATTAAGATGTTTTTGAAATGTTGCATATTCTAAGAAATCAAGTCTCTTTATGAATTCTTTGATTTTATCCATGGCTGTTATTATGTTAACATCTTGGCCTTGAAAACTATTACTCAAAGTAAATAATTGCATTATTCAAAGTGTTTAAGTGTCCTAAGCTATCAGCAAAGTAGTCTAGTCTACTAGAAATTATGTTCATATAATATTTCGTGTCATTGTTGCAACATAGGCCTATTCTTCTATTTTGATCGTTCTTTGTGTGGAAGACCTATCCGCTAATTTTGAGTAAATTATCGTTGTTTCGATTTTACAGAGATTTGTATTTTTCGAATAGGGTTAAGTACCTTACCAGTTCGGTAGTGGGGGTCGCATACAGAAGTCTCGGCTAAAAGTGAGTCTCGCCTTCACCAGGTTTGGGAACACTACTCTAGAACAATGATACTGAACGCATGCGTATCGTTATACTCTACTTCTACTCAATAAACAGCCATGGCAATTCTTGTAGCAGAGTTGTTGTCGATGCTTGAGTACTCCAGTATGGCACAGTACAAGACAAGGAAAAAAAAACTTTGGGAATACATTTTTTTCTGCGTGGAATAGCGGATTCGAAAACTGCGGGCAGTGGTTCAAATCTTGCTTATGACATGTTACATGGTTGAGGATTTTTCCGAGCATTATCACCTTATACGATGTAAGAGTAATGGAACGGAGAAAAATTCCCTCCGGCGCCAGGATTTGAACCTGGGTTTTCAGCTCTACGTGCTGATGCTTTATCCACTAAGCCAAACCGGATACCACCCCGGCGTCGGACAGAATCGTCTCAGATTAAGCTCCAACTCTTGGGTTCCCTCTAGTGGCCGCCCTCTGCACTACGCCATAGATGTCTATGAACGTAGGACCGAAGTCAACACATGTGCTGAGGTGCACTCGTTATGAGTGACTAGTTTGCCGGGATCCGACGGAATAAGCGCCGTCTTAAATCACGAAGTGATTTACACATATAATATATATTATTTTAATGTACCGAAGTACATATGATATTTCCATGCAGATATTCTGCGTCATCATACGATGTAAGAGTAATGGAACGGAGAAAGATTCTCTCCGGCGCCAGGATTTGAACCTGGGTTTTCAGCTCTACGTGCTGATGCTTTATCCACTAAGCCACACCGGATACCACCCCGGCGTCGGACAGAATCGTCTCAGATTAAGCTCCAACTCTTGGGTTCCCTCTAGTGGCCGCCCTCTGCACTACGTCATAGATGTCTATGAACGTAGGACCGAAGTCAACACATGTGCTGAGGTGCACTCGTTATGAGTGACTAGTTGGCTGGGATCCGACGGAATAAGCGCCGTCTTACATCACGAAGTGATTTACGCATATCATATATATTATTTTAATGTACCGAAGCACATATGATATTTCCACGCAGATATTCTGCGTCATCATACGATGTAAGAGTAATGGAACGGAGAAATATCATATGTACTTCGGTAAATTAAAATAATATATATGATAGGCCCTATGCGTAAATCACTTCGTGATTTAAGACGGCGCTTATTCCGTCGGATCCCGGCCAACTAGTCACTCATAACGAGTGCACCTCAGCACATGTGTTGACTTCGGTCCTACGTTCATAGACATCTATGACGTAGTGCAGAGGGCGGCCACTAGAGGGAAC